>NC_085878.1:20276001-20328501 GCF_034702125.1 Engraulis encrasicolus
CTGGCTGACTGCTATCTAATCCCTGGAAGGTTATATGCCCATATGGGCTAACAAGATTTTGTATTGTGGTTTCTTGACTGCACTCTGATTGCCCCTTGCAAGTTGTGTAAATCACATAGTAGCGGAGGTATCAAAAGTAAAAGTACTTTTGTGGTGTAATTACAACACTATCACATGGCATTACATAGCTGTTACACAATTCACTCCATTGCAACTAATGGGATAGATAGACTGTGTTGTTACTGAAAAACATTGAAAAAGTGTATCAAGCAAAGTGAGAGAATCTCCTCAAAAAATATTCTATGCCCAGTTTGCATTGCACAATGCTACAACCTGTGAGGACTTTGTCCAAACCTAGTGAAGACCTCAAAAGTCGAAATTTTTCACAGTATAGCCTCATTGTCTTGGCAGTTGTGAATGGCCAGAAACTGCGGAAATAATTGACTTTGTATGGTTCAGCAAGTGGAAAAACAGGAAAATGCTGCAAAAGAATTTTTGGTGCCAAGGGTGTCAGAGGAAAAGGTTGAACTTCTATTAAAACAGGGTGCGATTTGTCAGATTTCAAGCAATATCAATGGAGTTACATTAAACTGGTCGCTAACCTTGGTCAAATTGTAAAGGTTGAATCTTTTGCAGTCGCCTTTGCTGTCGCTGGTCTGTTCAGCCAGGCAGGATTCATCAGCTTTTTAGTGATTTCACTGCCTCCAGTTTGTTCATAGTTTAAGACTTGTTGTGCACATCATCTCTTGCATGTCCATTGAGAGTACGTGTCACGAGGACTGTTGTATTCAAAAAGGCACATGGTTCAGAATGTTCAAATGCAAACTCAGTTCAAGTGAATAGGTAAGTCGAGACAATTTGATGGTGAGACTTCAGGTAGGTTCTATGAAAAATATAGACCTACTTAAGATGTTTAACAGTAATATGTGGTGAAATTATGACGAAAATAATAATTACTGGGTGGGATGGTCTGTTGGTGTTAGGCCTATATTTCACCCCCCTTTACATACAATACCATATTTCTGGTGTACATGTAAATGATAACCCCATGCTCTGTGTTGTCTAAAATGTTGGTGATGGAGTGTCTAGATGTGTAGTGTTTAACATCATGCTGTGACATCTATTTCGGTGTAAATTGTACTTTTGTATGTCGCTGGGAATGTGGAGTAGATTTGCAAACGAGTGTGGGGGTGGATGGCAAGGTACAGTAAGCTGCCTTGAAGAGGAGGACATGCTGAGAGAGGATTACAGGTGAGATCCACCACTTGGTGCTGTACATAGAAATGACAGTGCTGCTCACACTTCTAGTCTCACATTTGACTTTTAGGGGGCCTTGCTCTGCAAAGAGGAGTACGGTACGTGCTCAGTGCTAGACCAGAGATGAAGAAGCTCTTGAGAAAAGGGTGAAATGTATTCAACCCCCCAAAAAAAGCCCAGCTACTTACAACTTAACTTTAGATCTGAAGCGACACCATTTTACCCTATATAGCTGAGATGTTCTGTAATCCACAGCCAGGTGTGCGCTTGCTCTCCACACAAACCTCAATGTAAAGAATATACGCTTATCACCCTCAACAATGGAAGTCGTATTTCTGATTGGATTAGGGGATGGGAATTAACTTCATACCACTGGCTAGGTTTCAAGTAGATTTTATACATTTGAAACACAGTTGGATACCAAAGCGCTGACGTATGGTTACCATGGCAACAGAAATAGCCAAATTAACAACCAAACGACCATTTCACGCTCTATTTTTTTCTTATCAGGTGCTATTAAGTCACAAATCAAACAATTAGTTTAGTAGTTTATGCATATCAAATTATATCCTACCTACACACAGATTTTGAGGAGATTGGAGGCCTTTACAGAGGTAGTAGCAGAGAAGGTCACATGTTTGGTAGTACTAATGTACTGCTTCACAAGTCTTTCATCTCCACTTTTATTTTCACGGAAGTGGTCACTTCATTGCCCGCTCTGCTCTACATTCAACAGCTATCTAAAAGTAAGAAGAGAAATAGATTTTTAAAAAGAAATCTGTTGAGATGCAATATCAAGATTAGCTTTTGGAGCACGAAAAAGGTGAAGGAGGCTAGCGATGCATGAAGACACACAAGGCCCTGGTGTTGACGCATCATCAGTAAGGACTTTTCCTCATTACTGGGAGAGACCTGGAACCCATTTACTGATTACCTGAAAGAAGCCCATGTCTACAGTGAATGTGGAGCTGCGGAAATATGTTTCATGAAATTACTGTTAAGGAGCAACCTGGCAGATAGTCTCTGTGGAAAGAGAGACTTCTGTGCCCCTGCAATACCTGTACCGTCGCCACCACCACCACCAGCAGCAGCAGCAGCAGCAGAACCTGCAGAATCGTCCAATACCTCTGTACAATACCTAAGCCAAACAGGTAGATGCCTGAGGCCATGAACTGCAAGCCAAGGTGCCATAGGCAAATGGCCACACCTACAAACCTCTACCAACCATTCTCTATATTTCCATGACGCACAGTCACAAAGCATGACAAAAAGCATATTGGCTGTCTGCACAATTGAAGCAAGAGACAGAATACAGAATACTCCAGAAGCATATCAAGGGGGGATATATGATGTATATAACGGCAGCACACTTTGTGTGTGTGTGTGTGTGTGTGTGTGTGTGTGTGTGTGTGTGTGTGTGTGTGTGTGTGTGTGTGTGTGTGTGTGTGTGTGTGTGTGTGTGTGTGTGTGTGTGTGTGCCACCTTTGAATAAATCTACTGGCCTTCAAACCAAGACAAGGAAAAATACGTCTCTTTCAAAGCAAAAAGCAGCTGTTGTACATCTAAACATTTTCTCCATATCGTAGGTCATAGGTCATATCAGGTTAGGGTCCAGGTTCCAGGTCAGCTGACATCGGCTGAATAGGACCCTCTAACACATTGCTGGAAAAGTCTTGTTTTACAATGAGGAGTTTATTTTTTTCCCCACACCACAAGTGAGCTCTCGGTATACTGTATTTGTATGTGTGTGTGTGGGTGAGTGTGTGCGTGTGCGTGTGCGTGTGCGTGCCTGTGTTGTGTTTGTTAGTGAGCACTCCACATTTCAAAGCTACAAAAACTGTGTGAGGAAAGAAGCAGGGTGTGTGTTGTGGGATTGTGGGATGGGAGGACGGCGGGGGGATGTGGAATGGCGAGACAGTCTCTCTTCTTTGATACATGATTGTTGTCAGAATCTATGCTCACACGTTTTGTGGGAGGTTAAGTTCAAGGTACGTAGGAAAGCAACTGAGCAGTACTGCTTATTTTTATGTGGGAAAAGATGCCTGCTTACCTGCTGGTGAAACAGACGTGGTTGGTGCGGAGCTGTCTTTTCTGACAGCGAGATGATGCTTTACATTTGCACTGTACCGTATTTGGCAACTTGCAGTGACTGTCAAAACACATGAAGCCAGACAACAGACGCTCTTCTAGTCATGTGGAGGAGCCAACTCTCAGGAGAGGAATTACACTGTAAACTATGTGAAGTCTGAAGTGAAGTTGTGGATCAGCCCTTATACTTCCCAGCAGAGCTTGTGCATCAATCAAATCGTATGCTAATGTTGGGATTGGATTAGCCTGATGGCTATCTAATCATTATGTATCTGTATCGATGCTAACCAAATCAGATTTTTTTGGGTTGTGGTTTGGTTTGTTTATTTATCTCCCAATGACCATTGCAGATTATGCTGGGTGAGCCAAGTTCACAGCCATTTCCTCTCATCCATAATATGAATCTAATTAAGTCGACGGAAATGAGATATGTTCATTCATTCTAATTAGCATGTCAACTGCGCTGTCCTCCCTCCTTCAATCAGACCATCCCTGCATACAAACACATGTCTAATCGAATTACAACTATGCTAAGTGTCTTGCACATAAAAATTTAATTTGCACAATGAAAAATTATAGCCCCCTCGTACGTGTCCTTACAACGTGGTAACCATTAAAAAAAAAATGGGGACACTACTGTAGCATTATGTAAAATAAATGAGGAGGTACATTTTAAATTTAGCACACTACATTTCACATGCCAATGCAGAAACCCGAACATATGGCAATGCACACGTACACACTCATGGACCACACATTGCAAGTACATGTGCATTCACATTCATGCACATGCACACGCACACGCACACGCACACGCACACACACACACACACACACACACGCTGGCATGCACACACAGAGGACAAAGTGTCCTTACACGTCAACCTCAGGTCTGTAGTGGCCAGCGAGGGCATCTGAGTTGCTTGGCAGCCAGTAGCAAAATGATGGGCAGGATTTAGAATTTCAACCTCAGAACACCATCCTCCTACTAGCGCACACGCACACAGGCACGCACGCGCGCACACACACACACACACACACACACACACACACACACACACACACACACACACACACACACACACACACACACACACACACACACACACACACACACACCAGTCTTTCAATACAAGACCGCATTGTTTCGACACACCCTAAGCACACAGAGCAGGTCATCTAGCAGAACCTCCCAATGGTCTGAAATAAATTACTGTCAGATCTTTCAGCTGCACGATGGCTGGATCTATGGGAGGACTGAAAGAGTGCTTGTGTCATTGCCTTGACTGGATATTGTATCTGCCTCCCTGATTCGGGTTACATGGAAGAGTTGAGATACGCACAGTAATGAACATCCTACATGTTACATCCAACAAAACACAGCTATCAGTTGTACCATCTCCACACAGAAAGAACATTCATTATATTTCTGTGAATACATATATACATTATAAGCATATATATGCATACTTGGCCAATACATTTGTCATTCTGATTATATTTAAGACAAAACAAAATAAGGGCGGTCAGAATCTAGCCGTAGGGAAATGTCATTATCCACATCGGAGTCATTCATGGAAAAATTGAAGAAAGAGCAAATTGCATGGAAACAAGCCAAGATGACAATGAGAATCCTCCACCCCACCCCCTATTCCATCCCCTTCAAATCCCATTTGTCCAGGGAATAACTTGTTTTGCTTTTTTGCCAGCTGGTGTCAATACCAGCTAAACCAGTCATCTGCTCTGAGCTTTAATTTAAATGGATGCTTTCAAAAAAATAAATTTATATTAAAAATTCAACCTCAGTACTCAGACCCAGAGCAATTTGTAGACTGTCAATCTCTATTTGTGTCGTCTTGACTTTAAAAGAAATAGAGCGGGGTTTTACAAATAAGGAACACAGAATGAGAGAAAGATTTTTTTGTCTGTGTATGTGTAAAAGGTATGGGGAAAGAGAAAAAAAGATTGAGAATTGGGCCGAGACATCCAACAGGGCTAGGTGGCAGAGAGAGAGAGAGAGAGAAACGTCTGTAGCTCTCTCTCTCTCTTTGACTGTGACAGGTTATGTTGAAAGTGCACTGCATTGTGCCAGGTGTAGTGATGGCACGCGTAAACAAACTCAGCTGAGATGTAAAATGTACCCACCCGTGAATCAAACGAGACCCCCAGAGAGCACAGGGACCGGCTTCACTCAACACAGCAGGGGATTAATGCACACACACACACACACACACACACACACACACACACACACACACACACACACACACACACACACACACACACACACACACACACACACACACCACAAGCTCAACATCGTACAATGACAAAAACAACAGACACACACACCACAAGCTCAACATCGTACAATGATGACAGCAACACACACACACACACACACACACACACACACACACACACACACACACACACACACACACACACACACACACACACACACACACACACACACACACACACACACACACACACACACACACTGTAGTCAAACACAGTCATCAAAATAAAGCAAAATTAAAACACATGTACAAGGAAACACACTGTGCGCGCACACACACACACATGCACGGACGGACGCATGCATGAATGCACGCACGCGTGCGCACATACAGACACACACAGACATGGCTCTACATTAACACCCGCATTTGGCTAGTAGAGAAAATTATCTACGCGCCAATTTGGCCAGTAGCGCCAGACTGGAATAAAATAAGAAACGCCTAAACCGCTGCTTCTACAGTATAATGAACCCAACGACGGCAAGGTTTCCTTCAATACTCATGGACACTACCGTCAGGATGTAGCCTACAACCATTGGTTACTCATTTAATCATAGTAACGTAGCCTTATGCCTAATGGCTGCCTGCTTCACAGCGCGCACCACTGCTTGTTTGAAGAGCACAGAGCGACGCGTGGCTAGTTAGTAGGACTAGCGCGGGTTACTTCTGTTTTGTAGGATTTGTACGGGTGGTGGTTACGGCAAGGTTCCGTGTTGGTGAATGCTAGTAATAGTAACAGTAACAGTAATAGAGACGTTAAAATGGAGTAGTGGTGGAGCAAATGTGACAAGAACACAGATGAGGAGAGCTGCCTGTCAGTTTATGAGCGTAGCTGTCAGTCAGAAGTCCATGGTATTTGGCTGTGTGTTGAAGGTATGCTGTGTTTGTGTGAGGTTTAGGTTTGTACTGTAGGCTTATGTGAGCTTTGAGTGAGGGTGTGTGGGGATGTGAGGGTTTGTGGTGTTGCCTGTATGTGTTTGATTTAGCGATGCACCGGTTCCGGATCCGGCAGGATAATAGGGTTTTTCACAGGGTCCAGGTCCGGCAGGATCTTAAGCAGTGGATCCGGTATCCGGTAGGGTCCTAAAAATCAGGATCTGGTGCATCTCTAGTTTTTACGGAGCCTTGGCTTTTCAGTCAGTCTTTCACAAACCCAATGTTTGTATGGAGTGAAAGCCATTTGGAAGCAGCCGTTGCAGGCAGTGTGGCAGTAAGCCAATGAGTCTAAAAAATAGTTTGAGCCAACGTAATAAAAAGGGCCCACTTGTGCAAGCAGCCTATTTGTTTCAACCCTTTCGTAGGATCCGGTTCCGGATCCGGCAGGATCTTAAGCAGTGGATCAGGATCCAGAGCATCTCTAGTTTGGTTAGTGCGATGTTAAAGGTCTGGCATATGTGATGTGATTCACTGTTTTCAGTGGTAATGGAAGAAAAAGTAATGAAATGGATTGAGTAATGAAAATTAAACAGAAGTTAAAAAATATTTTTAAAAAGTATATATAGTATGTATAATAGTACCCCATGAATATTCTTTATCTGTGGAAATGGTTGAATAAAATAATAATAAAAAACATAACGCATAGTTTAATTTGGCGAGATAAAAAAATGGCTAGCTGAACTTCTGTTTGGCTGGTAAGAAAAAACATCTACCAGCCAAATTGGCTGGTGGTGGAAAAAGTTAATTTAGAGCCCTGCACACAGATATACATTCAGGGTCAGGAAAGAACATCCTATTTTAGTGTATCTCGTCATTTCTCCTCTGAGCAGCTGCTAATGTAGTCTTTCACCTACAAATGAATGCCGGGCCTTACCCTCTGTGCGACTGCCGGGGTCAAGCTGTTAGGACTACGGCTCCCAGAGGCTTGTGCTGTGTGTGAACATGGGGACCAGCTGTTGATTGTTTGTAGTCGGCCTCGGCCTTGGCTCCAGGAGCAGCGGGACTCAGGTGGCAAGGTGCCGTCGTCCCCATGAGGATGTGACAGGAAGGAAGGTGTCAGACAGTGGTTACAGAAGCAATTTGAGACTCTGTTCAGATAGAAACACACTTTCCATTTGCCCATTTCATACAATAGCCTATCAAGCCAGCAGGTCCTCATTTGACAGCTCCAAGAGTTTACTGTAGATTTTGGTTATGGACTTTCAAACTGGTTAGGGTATATCAAAGGCAGTTTCTGAGGCAAACTCTTTTGGAAACTAAAAATACCAAGTTTAATGCACTATAAACCCATCATCCACTCTTTCCACAAGGACATATTAGTCATGTATTCACTTTGTGTGGCGCCTCGATGGTGGACCACTTGCCAGTTGCTATAGAAGCAAGAATGCTCCTTACTGCTTTCATGAAGCCCCTCAAAAAACCCTTTCTGCAGATAAAACCTTTTATACTAACAGTTCTTACCTCTTTAGTCTTTCTGCATGTCATCTGTTTACTTCCTGCTTGAACCTTTTCCACCATTGTAGCTAATTTTGGTACGTAATGGAATGCAATTGCTGAAGTCTTTGTGATAGCCTTGTGGTTTACGTTGAAGCAAGCCAGCAAGGTATTTGTGCCCCCCCCCACACACACACACTGTGCTTGACATATACTGTATAATTGCTACATACAGTAAATGCTGTGTCTCCTTCAGTGAAGATGTGTATGCTGTTTGTCTGGACATGTGTGGCCCCCTGCTAACCCTGCCCTGTTCACTGCTCGCACAAATTACAGTCTGAAATGTCAGTGATTTGCAACCGATAAGGAAACTAACAAAGGCTGTCCCTGCCTGTCACTCACTCTGGATCTCCTGCGGGGCTGTTGCGAGTGTAGCCACCGGTGACAGATACTGACATCACAGCTGAGAGCATCAGTAAACACCCCTTGTCCACCATTTTGTCTCTCTGATTTGTAACATCCCACTGAGCCACCACTATAGTGTCTCCAGTGGGAGCGCATCAGTCCGCCAGGAGGTAATCCCCCAAAAGCCGTCATGTGAAATGGCCTCCAGCCAGAAGATGTGGCGGACATGTGATTGGACATGATATCTAATGTGTGTGTCGAGGGGAGGGGGGGATTTGCTCTAGATGGAGTGGTGGTGGTCTTTGGGAGGAAGGGGTAAGAGCATTATCCGCCCAATGCATATGTAGGGTGAAGAGATTAAATAGTTCAGCGGAGCTAAAGCTCGAGAAACATCTGTGTCAATCACAAGTGGGTCAATCTAGTGTTTGGATTTGTTGGTGTTTAGTCTTTGTTGTCATTTCTGGATTTTAGCATTTGAGTTGAAAGAAATAGATAAGAAAGAGAAATGTAGAAATAATGGATTGTATGCCAATGAATAAACAACAGGACATAACAGCAAAGATACACAATAGAAAGAATTGCCGTCAACTGTGAAGATGTGTAATACAACGTGGGGAACCGGCCTCTCCAGGGAGTGTAACAGGCAATATAACATAATGTTGCATTGGATTATTAACTCATGCCATAACTGGGTAAATAGTAAATAATGTAGGTCATCTGTTTTTACAATGCACAGTTCTCTGATTCTAAAGTATGATCTAGTCCTGTGTATGACACACTGTCGATGGGTGTTTGTCGTGCAAAAATGTACACTACAAGTTATGTGTTCAGGTGACATGGTGTGGGCATGCACAGCTGACCTACATGCTACTTTATTTTTTTTCTACAACAACCACACCCACACACACACTGAACGCTCCTCGCACCTCCTCTGAACCTCTAAACCAGATTACACATGTGTTTATGTAAGTCTGTGTGAACATATACAGACACACGCATACACACAGAGTAGTGACTCAACCTTCTATAAAACATCAAGTGGACAGAAGGTTGTGTACATCATTCAGCTATCGCTCTGTCTCTCACTCTCTCTCGCACACACACCGACACACACACACACACACACACACACACAGGCACCAGATTAACATCTGTCCGGAAGCCCTATACCATATTGTACTTTTATTGCATTTGCCATATGCAGCCTGCCACACAGTATATCACGTAAGAGGATGACCTTCATCCTTGTCTGTTTTCGTAGAATTGGTTTAATGCAACAGAGTCTTTGCTCTCAAGGATGCAACTCAGCCTAATGGGGAGGTTTTGTGTCTAAGAGGATTGTTGCCCAGTTGCTGCGTGGTGATGGGTTCGCACACTCACTCAACCTCTACATAACCCCAACAACAAAACTTTGGTGAAGCCATAACATCAATGTACAGGCAATATAGGTTACGTGGAGGATTCAGAGGTCAATCACTACCACCAGCTGTTGGAAGGTGACCTAAAGGTTTCAGTGTGATGGAGACACACAAACTGTACCAGAATCCTCGTCTGTCAGATTCTATAGTAATAATAAGGCAAACCCCCAGCACTGGTCAACCTATTACACTGTGAGACATAGGCTATAGGCATGAACGGGCATCCGTGTACTTTGCTCGTAAATGTGCATTACGCCCCTTTATGGGTGAAAACAAACCGAATGTCTCGTCAACTTACATGCAACATCAACTTGTCTTGAACACAGTCGCATGTTGCGCGTGAACAACGCTAGTCTACAGGTCCGTATCTTTCGTTTATTAAACCCCAACATCACCAATTGACTTGCATTTGTTGTTTTCCCCCACAAATGGGCGTAACGCACATGGACAATGTCACGCCGTTCATGAGTATAACAAGTTCATCAGGGCTTTATGTTAAGGGCTTTGTGTTCAAACAACACAACTCCACACAACCTACAATAAAGATTCAAATTAACTTGAAATCACAAGTTTACCAACTGCCTCAGAATCCCAAGATAATTTAAATCTTTGTTGCAAGTTGTGTGGAGTTGTCTGTGTTGTTTGAACACAAATCTTCAAAGCTCCACACAACTTACAATAAAGATTTAAATTAACTTGGAATTCTGAGGCGGCTTGTAAACTTGTGATTTCAAGTTAATTTAAATCTTTATTGTTGTGTGGAGTCATTTTGTGTTGTTTGAACCCAACGCTGCCATTCAAAGCTGCACACAACTTACAGTAAGGATTTAAATTAATGTGGAATTCTGAGGCAGCTGATAAATTTGTGATTTCAAGTTAAAGTATGCTATTTTTTACAGTGTATAGCAGAATAAATGAACTATATAAGCTATCATGAGTTATCACTGATATCATTTGAACAGTGTGAGTTAGATAGACAAACAGAGTGAAAGGAAGGGAGGCAATACTGATAGATAAATAATTCAGGTAGATAGATAAACATTCAGAATGAGAGAATGACAAGTACTGTAGAGAGGCAAGGGACAGTGCTGGTCTAGCACAGGTGACTTCTACAATGACAAGGACTGCTTGGAAAATACAGTATAAAAAAGGTCTCAAGATATCTCCAACACTCTGAATAACAAGGAAATTGGGCCCTATGTCTAACATCCCACAGTGCCGGTCCTGCTTTGGCCTAGCGGTAGGGCACTGGGTTACTACGCCAGCGACTCTGGTTCGATTCCGGCCCAGGTCATTTGCCGAACCTTCCCCGTCTCTCTCTCCCCGCTCATTTCCTGTCCCTCTGTAACTGTCCTGTCACAATAAAGTGTCACAGCGTCACTTGAAGTCCAAGTGTGAATACTGAACATAATGCTACATGATGTTGCATACTGTTAAATTGTACCTATTTTGTGTAACAGGAAAGAATAACCCTATTCACATTTGGAGATTCACTGGTTTCATTTAGTGATGTGTGCTGTAGACAGCTTACCTTCCAAAAGAGGAACGGGCCCATTTCAACAATACATGGCCACTTGGCTTCCTGGCTCTGTGCCCGTCCTCTGAAGGACAAAAGGAAGAGCCAAAAAGAAAAAAGAAGCACCTCATCACTCTACACTAGGAATGTGCCAGACACTCAAACCAAGAACTTGAGGCAGAACTTAAAATTTTGTTTTAACCCATTCTAGCCTAAGCCCTTTTTGGGAAAAGGTGCCCTCTCCCTATTAAAACCTAAATATCTCAGCCTTCTGAGCACATAAAAACCTGAAATAAGTTGCATTTAAAAGCTAGAACCGACATTTTGCACTAGAATGCGTTCATTTTGCTGTAACTTACCCACATTTTTTATGAAACAGCTCAAATGTACAGAACCTGAATTCAGCGTATATGTCGCTCCAGGACACAATGGGTTAAATGAATGTCATAGTTTAAATATACATCATGTGGTGTCATTTCGTTCTTCAAGAGAAAACCAGGACTTTGTGTATGACAGTAGCTTTTTATGTGTTGAATATTGTTAGTTCATTTGCAACTCTGTCAGGCACACAAGCGGTTAGCAATTCCTCAAATATCTCCCCCTTGTAGTGTTACGGCAGCACAGTAATTTTGTGCTAATTACGTCTAACCATGTAAGGCAATAAATCAATCCAACAAGCTTTAGCTACACTGCTAACAGCTTTGTTAGTGTGTAATATAATTGCGAGTCATCAGCTTATGACTTCATAACAAGGCTCTTAGGAAAGCTACAGTATGTGGCTTGTGTCATGGTTTTGCAAAATAGCTATGAGGACAGCAGTGCCTTTTTTGTCAGGTATATACATCAAGATCTGTGTGTGCATTACTCCAAAGTAAATAAACACTGCATATAATAGTATCTAACTATACAGACAGAACTGCATATTCACCAAGTTAAAGACATCTTCCCGGGTATAAGTTCAGTTGAATCCAGCTGGATTTGGTGGTCTTTTTTAGACTGTTTAAGTTCGGTTGCCCAGATGACATGCCAATAGCTAGGATTTCTTTTACCAACAGGCTGTCTGTGTTGCCAATGTATAAATGTAGGCTTCTACATGATAATATAGCACCACTATCAGCTTCAGACATAGCCTGACTACCACAACTACAAATCTGTGTGTTTGTGTAGAGGAAACAAATGGATTAAAATGAATTTATATTACAATTATATCTTCCTCTATTTCTCTATTTCCCCCTCCTTCTCTCTCTCACACACACTTGTTTGTCCATAAGTGCATGGCCAATGTATGAACATCCACATTTGAAATCTGACACATTCCAATTACTAAGTAGGTTACTGCTGTGTGTGTGTGTGTGTGTGTGTGTGTGTGTGTGTGTGTGTGTGTGTGTGTGTGTGTGTGTGTGTGTGTGTGTGTGTGTGTGTGTGTGTGTGTGTGTGTGTGTGTGTGTGTGTGTGTGTGTGTGTGTGCAAGCTTATGATATTTGTGCGTGGGCGGATGATTGTTTAGACCATGTCTGCGGTAATGAGGGATATTGTTTGTGGCCGTCTGTCTCCTAATTAGAGTGACACAGCCACCAGGGACCACCTTACAGAGTCAACGAGGAGGAACAGCATCTAAACATACTGCTGATACACGCACACGCACGCACAGACACACACACATGCGCGCGCGCACACACACACACACGCACCCACGCAAGTACGCATGCACACACACACACGCACACACACACACACACACACACACACACGAACACACACACACACACACACACACGAACACACACACACACACACACACACACACACACACACACACACACACACACACACACACACACACACACACACACACACACACACACACACACACACACACACACACACACACACACACACACACGCACACACACACAGGGAGGTGTGAGGGGGGGTGGATTGTACATGTGCATGTGCATACACCCACACACATACCATACTGTAAACAGGGTTCCACCAGACAACCCTATGATGCACTCAACCACTTCACTGGGTGCTCATCTCGCAATAGACATACAGCCCACATATAGTAGCCTACGTACACCCCCTCCCCCCACCATTAGCAACTGTGCATCTCCGATTGTACAATCCTCCTCCATGACTGAGGTACCCTGAGCATGGTACCGTCCCACCGCACTGCTCCCCATGGGGCGCCACTGAGGGCTGCCCCCTTGCACGGGTGAGGCATAAATGCAATTTCGTTGTGGGCAGTGTGCAGTGTTCACTTGTGTGCTGTGGAGTGCTGTGTCACAATGACAATGGGAGTTGAAGTTTCCCAATGGGCTTTCACTTTTCACTTTCACATAAGGTTAATCATGTTGTTTCAGGGGCATATACTGCAATAACCACACAGTAAAAACATATTTCGTATCTTAAATATTTATTTGTTTTATTAATCAATGTGTCATGATCTTGTAATCCAGCCCATTATGTGAAACAATATGGCAAAAAAAAAAACGTGTCCACAGAGAGAATAGAAATGGAGAGAGCCATGTTTAATAATACATTTATTATTTTATCGGTGCCAGGAACACAACTCTCCTTCATACCACAGAGGCTGGCAGCAGGTACTGTGTAAGGCTGCATGCCCAGGCCTAATCAACAGCACAATCCATTCCTGATAATGTAATTAGCCATTATTCATCTTCAGTTCATTATTTTGCTGTAGTAGTACTATGATCTGCATGAATGTGGTCTCTTGCTAATAACTCGAGACTAGTGCACACGATGAGGGTCAATGGACCATATTTAAAACAGGGAGACATTTATTGTACGGTTATTAATTATATGTGACATGTAACACCAACTTTTTAAATGTATTTATTTATTTTTACAATAAAACGATCTTAATAAGGAGCCTTCACGCCTTAGAATACATTTAAAAATGAAGTATGAACATATAGTATATCCATGCCACGGAACATTCATGAATAACATGAAACAAAGGGAGAAACAGGCTTACTCAACTTCACAGTGCTTAGCCAATTACTTTGACATGCGGAGTTTGCCCCTTTGCATGTCTGCCCTATTACAGGCGTATTGAATGTAAAGCCAACTGCAATAAGACATTAGAGAAAAAAAGGAAATGAACCGCAAAATACTTTAAACTAAGTTCACATTGCTGAAGCATAAAATTCCACAAAGTGCAATAATGATGAAAGTCTGTAGCTAGCAGCTAGTTCACTGCTGAGCCTAGTGTTTTTGTGGAGTGGAGAGTGGGGTGGGTGATGACACAATTCACTTCTTCTACTTCTGTCTGCTATGTTCCGGCTTAGAACTATGGTGAGGTTTCCACAATTTAAATATTAGGCTATCTGTTTGGGCCTATTGTGTCACCAAAATCAGTGTAACTAAGCATTTATAGAAGAGCCTTCTATTGTAATTGGGATACATTTAAATACTACGAAAAAAGAAGTGGATAACAATATTTCATTGAATATACAATATAATTATCCATATAATTGAAAAGAAATCTCGATATGAATATGTCATGTCATTAATTATTATTTATTTAATTCCTCAAACTTCTCTTTTTAATGACCAATTAATCCACAATCACAAAGCTTTTCTAGCAGTGTCTGAGGATCTTGCACCACAGGACAGCAGCAGCAAAGGGTTAGTGGTGGACACCTAATGTGTCCCATTGCATGTAGCCACATCACATCCCTGCTGTGTCCTCAGTCAGTCACAGTAGTACAGAGAGATCTAGCGCAGCCACGGCCTTCATGTCTCCCCATCTAGTCCTCCTGTCTCTCTCTGCTTATGCCAAATTCACCTACCAACACCCCCAGCCAGGGCCGGATTAAGATGGCCCAGGGCCCCTAGGCTACAGTTACTGTGGGCCCCCCGGGAAAAACAATGCGACAAATTTACATAGGCAGCGTCATAATTAAAATTTAGGAATGAAGGATGACATGTCTACCAATTGTACTCAACACACTGAATTTTTCAATATTGCATCTTGTCACAATTCAGCGTTTTTTAAAACTTTTGGCCTATCAGGGGGGCCCTGGCAGGTGGAGGGCCCTAGGCTGCCGCCATATCTAGCCTGTGCATTAATCTGGCCCTGCCCCCAGCCACCTCTCATGTGCCTGTCCCCCTCTCCCCGCCACCTCTCCCCCTGTCTATCCTGTACCTCCACCAGCTGCCTTGCCAGGTTCCTCTGCTACACTACACTACACGTCAGCTGTTAGAGAGTAAGGTGCCTTCCCTTTCCTCCAGAGATAAACACTGTAAGTACCTTAGGGACTCAGAGACAGAACCAGATCACAAGAGCATGATTCACTGACAGAAACATGCACACAAATGCAGGCAGGCACGCACACACACGCATTTGCGCACACATACGCATTTGCGTACGCAAGCACGCACTCACACACGCCCACATACGCATTTGCGCATGCACGCACGCACGCACACACACATTCTGTCTCTTGTTGAGCGTGCGTCTATGCGTGCGTGTTTGTAAATCCTTAAAAAATAACATTTATGAGAGGTTGACTGAACTGAAAAAGAGGCAATGGCAGATTTTTGTTCCCTCCTCCCCTTAATCACTCCAAAGCTTTATTGATTTGACACAGCCACTTGTCCTTCATCCATGTAAGGCTTCCTCAAAAGCGGCTTCATCAGACGCAGGTGCTGGTTAAAGAATCAATGCAGCAATCTAATGATTCATTGACCCTCTTGGACAGTGTGTGTGTGTGTGTGTGTGTGTGTGTGTGTGTGTGTGTGTGTGTGTGTGTGTGTGTGTGTGTGTGTGTGTGTGTGTGTGTGTGTGTCTGCGTGCGGGTGCGGGTGCGGGTCTGCGTGTTAGAAATCTGTGATGTTGCCCCAAATTTCACGACCAATTCAGTCCCAGTGCCCATAATGTAATCTAGTCAATTAAAATCACCATCCGATTCATGGCCTGTCCTCAGTTCCAACAGCTCAAACAGGACACAGACCATTGAAACCTGATGCTGTCAAATGTGAAAAATTTCCACATAACTGTTATTTTATCGACTACTCTGTGATATTACAGTTGGTGCTTGGCTAATGAAATGAATGGAGCTCAATGGTTTATTTTGAACATTTTAGGAATTCAAAGTGGGAGTGTGACCATATCTGAACATATTGGCCATATTTTTTAAACCTTTATCCAATGGGAGTCTTATGGGAATGGGAAACTGGGAACACTGATGATGGGCTAGACCCGAAACGGTTGTCCCCTGTCTGTCGGTTTTATTTACTTTTTTCGGCTTTGTTTAATACAGTTTTTGATTTTGCATTCAGCTCCAGTGTGCGACTCCTTTCTTCCTTTTCATTATACTGCTCTTGGAATTACGCACCGAGCGATACGCACAGGATAAGACATTGGCGCGGACGCCACCCCACCATAACTATTCAGTCTTATGGGAATGTCATCTACACCATACTTAAGTCAGAGGAATGAGTGACCTAACAGATTATATAGCTTTGATTAGTAGCATAAAGTGTTTTAGTTCTCCCTCTGACAACTCCGCAATCACAGCAGTCTGGCCGGACTAGAATCTTGGCAGAAGTTTGTAGTTGCTGTAGCCAGGCTGTGCACATGCGTGTGTGCGTGTGTGTGTGAGAGAGAGAGTGTGTCAGTGTGTGTGTGTGTGTGTGTGTGTGTGTGTGTGTGTGTGTGTGTGTATGTGTGTGTGTGTGTGTGTGTGTGCGCGTGTGTGTGTTCAGTAGACATGGCATGGCTGCAAATCACATTGGCTGAAACCAGCTGACGTTTACTGTAGTATAGATTTGCAAGTGTAGTACAGTCTGTCATGTTTGTGTTTGGGCCTAGTTGTGCTGAATTTGAATGTTTGAGATTGAGGCACGTTAGGGAGCTGCGGGTTGGAAATGATGGACTGAAGCCAGGATTTTCAGACAAACTTTTATTCACTGACAGTGTCACTGTGTAATGTGTGTGTGTGTGTGTGTGTGTGTGTGTGTGTGTGTGTGTGTGTGTGTGTTTGTCTTTGTGTGGGGGCATACTGTATGTGTTAATCACTGGCAATGTGACTCTGAAATCCATCTCAGAGTCTGCTCACATATACATAGGCCTACAGTACAAGACTGAGCGTGATGTCCTTCTTACTGTTACATTGTACATGCTGACACAAAAAAATTAAACAGAATAAAGATCGCATAGCAGAATAGATGTTCTCAATAGTCATGGATGGGCTGTACGAAGGCAAATGCACAGCAAAAAATAATTGGTCTGAATTGTCTAGGAAGGCCGCACGCACGTACACACACACGTACACACACACAGTCACACACACACAGTGAGAAGAGGGAGATAAACGCGTTTCTTTTTTCTGGCGCCTCTTGACACCCCTCCCTCAGAGGATTTTCTTCTCAGAAGCAGTTTCTTCGGAGTCTGAAAACCCGCTGAAGTGGCAATCAAGTTTAATTACTAAAGGGGTTAGCTCACGACTCGCTGATATTCTTTCTTTTTTTTGTTTATTTTCTACACTCTCTCTGTCTGCCTCTCTCTCTCTCTCTCTCTCTCTTTACCTCCCTGTGTCTCTGCAATCCTTCTGCCTTCTCAACTCAGGCCTGAGCTGATTCCATGAGTGCTCTCCCTGCCTGCCCCAGTAAATTTAAGTGCTCCCCCCCAAAAAAAATCCAAACCAATAATAATAATAAATTAGGAGCTGCCAAGATGCCATAACATAGGGGCCTGTTTTTTCATTGTCAAAAAAAAAAAAAGGACGGAGGTGGAGAGTGACGGTAATTTAGAATTCCTCAGGCCCAACCTGACAGGACATATCTCAAAAAGACAAATGGATAATGGCGGATGCCTGCCACTTTAAAGCTATTACACAATGCAGGGGGAAAGCCGGGAGCATCAATCTCCAACGCCCCCGCCCTCAGCCATTCTCACAAACAGCCTTCTGCCTTCCTGCCTGCCACCACTGCCACAGGCATCCCCATCTCTGTCCCCCTTTGCCACAATGTTCTGTCATCAGTCCCCAAATATCGCCAGCGCCTCGCTCTTCTCTCTTCGCATCATTTGATCTCAGGCACCCGTCCTGGTGAACCTTAAATGCGTCACTGATGACCGCTTTGTCATCCATGCTTTGAGACATAAAGAAGATTCTGTAATGTGGCTATACCAAGACCGCATAACAGTAAGGTACGTGGTGACATTTGATTGTCCGCCTAATGAACGAATAACGATGCGAAACTACTCACATATAGGACTGTGGAGGCATTAAAAATATTGAGCAGCACCTTTCCCCCGCGTTTGGCAAGTATTGCAGATGTTTGGAGGACGGCGGGGGAGAGAGAAATCTCCGGCATGTCAGTCTGATTCAGCAGTGTATATTCTGCGGCAAAGATAGCTGTCAGCTGTTCTGTCACTAATGGTGCTCTCACACCTTTTGCCTGTACACGCAGCACTGCCACTCAGCCGCCCTATAACACTGCACATTATCACCCTGTCTCCGCCTGTCCCCGTGCAGCCATAAAACACACGGGCTGCACTGGCATGTGCATTATGATGGGTGCCGTACAGGTGTGTGTGGGTGTGTGTGTGTGTGTGTGTGTGTGTGTGTGTGTGTGTGTGTGTGTGTGTGTGTGTGTGTGTGTGCGTGTGTGTGTTGTACTGCATGCACATACATTTTATGTCAGTGTGTGTGTGTGTGTGTGTGTGTGTGTGTGTGTGTGTGTGTGTTTTGGAGTGACTGTACTGTACTGTGTGTGAGTGTGTGTGTGTGTGTGTGTGTGTGTGTGTGTGTGTGTGTGTGTGTGTGTGTGTGTGTGTGTGTGTGTGTGTGTGTGTGTGTGTGTGTGTGTGTGCGTGTGTGTGTGTGTGTGTGTGTGTGTGTGTGTGTGTGTGTGTTTTGGAGTGACTGTACTGTACTGCGTGTGTTTCTCTCTCTCTCTCTGTGTGTGTGTGTGTGTGTGTGTGTGTGTGTGTGTGTGTGTGTGTGTGTGTGTGTGTGTGTGTGTGTGTGTGTGTGTGTGTGTGTGTGTGTGTGTGTGTGTGTGTGTGTGTGTGTGTGTGTGTGTGTGTGTGTGTGTGTGTGTGTGTGTGTGTGTGTGTGTGTGTGTGTGTGTGTGTGTGTGTGTTGTACTGCATGCACATACATTGTATGTCACAGTGTGTGTGTGTGTTTTGGAGTGACTGTACTGTACTGTGTGTGTTTCTGTGTGTGGATTTGTGTATTGACTATGTGTGTGTGTGTGTGTGTGTATGCATGCGAGTGTGTGTGTGTGTTGTACTGCATGTAGCCTACATGTGCATGTTATGTCAGTGTGTGTGTGTGGTGTGTGTCACCGTGTGTGTTTTGGAATTAAGTAGACACGTATTTCAGTATGTTTCTTCACGTTTCTTCTGCACTGTATTTGTGTATTGACTGTATGATATACAGTATGTGTGATGCACTGCATGCACATGCATCAGTATGTGTGTGTGTGTGTTTTTGGATGATGTACTATGCGTGTGTTTCTATGTCAGTGTGTTGCTGTGTGTGTCTTGTGCCTTTTTTGTGTATGTGTCTATGTTCAAGTGACTGTACTGTAAGGTATTGTACTGAACTCTGTGTGTGTGTGTGTGTGTGTGTGTGTGTGTGCGTGCGTTAGGCTAATTAATGTATTAACTTTATGATTGTGTGAGTGTGTGTGTGTCTGTGTTGTACTGTACATGTTATGCCAGTGTGTGTGCACTGTGTGTGATTTGGATGATGTAGGCCTACTATGTGTGTGTCTTTTTTATGTTTCTTTGTGTGCCTTGTGTCTTGGTGTGTGTGTTTATGTCTATGTTTACGTGACTGTACTGTATGTGTGTGTCTGTGTATTTGTGTATTGACTGTATAACCGTGTGTGTGTGTGTGTGTGTGTGTGTGTGTGTGTGTTTGTGAGTGTGTGCGAGCGTCTGTGTGTCTGTTTGGGGGGTACAGTACGTGGTGTAAATTGGCCGCGGCCCTTGGTGGCATCCCAGAGACAGAGGGGCACTGTGGCATTATCAGCCTCTTCCAAACGGGATGTAATTGGGGTATTTATTTTCTGCCGTATGCCTCTCCCGAGAGCCCAGTCATTTAAGGGCTCCCCCCATACTGACATTTTCAAAGCTCCCTCATGTGTGATTCACAGAAATGTCCTTTATTTCTCTCTCTCCCTCCCTCTCTCTCTATTTCTCTCCAACAGCCTATCTTCCCTTGACTCGTATCTCTTCACCCTTTCCTCTCCCTCTCCTTCTCTCTGTAAGTCTTTCCCTCTCTCCATCAGTATTTCTTCACACATCCCTCCATATTCCTGTCCTTTTCATCCGCTCTACCTCTGCGCTGCTGCTCTCCTTTCCCCCTCGTCAGTGTCTTTATAGCCGACTCTAAGCATAATTACCAGGGACATAATTCTTGCCAGTCCAGGACTTGAGTGACAGGTGCACCACTGACACACAAGGGGAGTGGGGGAAGAGAGGGATTGTGGGGGGTGGGGGGTGGGGGTGGGTTGGGGAAGTATATCAATAATTAACCGGTGCTCGGGGGAGGCAAAGGATATGACAGGATATGACACATCAGCACACTGCCTCTCTCTGGACCCGGGTGTCCAGCGGCAACCTGCTACTGAAGAGTCGTTATTGATCGCACTGCAGGGGAGAGGACTGAGTGGAAGAGAGAGAGAGTGGGAATGTTCACGCTGGGCTCTCTTCCACGTGCAGTATCCACTTTAGTTACGGGGGAGTGCTGGAGCCATGTTGTAAACCTGGAGAACATAACAAACATGCTTAGATGAGCTTTTTTTGCCTTCCTCTTTCTATTCCCCTTCTAATTCATCATGCTTTCTTTTTCTCTCTTCGTGCACATACATCCTAACACTGTTGCTGTCTGACTAGCTCGATAGATCTCACTCTCAGGCGATGTGCATTTTTTGTTTCTTCTCTCCTCCTCTCTGTTGGTTTCTTAGTATTTCTCTGACAAAAAAACATTCTTTCACTCTGCTGTATACACTCCATCTGTGCATCCCCTTCCTGTGCATTATTTCTCCCGGTGGTTCAGTGAGCTGGAGTGTTTTATTCTCCATGCAGCCAATTACTACACTGTCCTTGAGGGCGAAGCAAGCCTGGGGAACTCATCTTTCTCTCTCTCCCTCTCTCTCTTGCACACAATCCTATGGGGCCAAACCATTTATAGGCAGAGGAGGACTATAACTCGATATCATGCAAATTAATGGGGCAGAGTTAGCCTAGCCTTGGTGCCGCCGGTTCCTCTAATCTGAATATCACAGGCACCATTTACCTTTTCCGCTTACCCACTCAAATCTTATTCCTGGGATTTAAGTAGCTGAAAAAAACAAGTGAATAAAAATAAAATAATGAAACAAGGGAAGAAGCTATGCTGTGCTGGGCTGTTTTGCGGCTGTTTTCAGGCTAAAATTGCTGTCGCTCAGCTTTCCTCGGGGGCGTTCTGACCGGCATCCATCAGATAATAGGTGGCTTGTTTTGCTCGTTATGCGTCAGGCTGTGGATGTACCTTTTACCGACTAAATGCTCAGATTGTAGGCAGATGTAGCGCCCCTATGCCAACATTACTGGCATGACATCTAGAAACATGTAGAGCACTCAAATAACTATGGGGCGCCCTGACTTCTTATCTGTTTAAGGTGATAAAACAGCAGTAGTTTTTATCGGATTGGTCTGTAAATATTCTGTCAATATACCTTGTTAGTCTTTATACGACATAAGTAATAATGTCAGCATGAAATAATGAGTTGCACCATGAATGATCATGTTACTGAAAAGAGATTTTAGTAAATGAAAATTCAATATACATCAGTCCTTGTGGTTTGTCTTTGTAAACAGGGCTCTAAATTAACTTTTTCCACCACCAGCCAATTTGGCTAGTGGACATTTTTTCTTACCAGCCAAACAGAAGTTCAACTAGCCATTTTTTTTTATCTCGCCAAAATAAACTATGCATTAGGCTAGTTTTTTTAATTATTATTTTGTTCAACTATTTCTACAACACAGATACACTAATAGGCCTACATAGGCTAGCCTACTATATGCCTATATAATAAGCATATTATAGGCTATATATTTTTTTAATTATTTTTAAACTTCTGCTTTATTTTTTACTTTCATTACTTAGGCCTAATCAATTTGATTAGTTTTTGTTCAATTCCTCTGAAAACAGCTGAATCACATCACACAAGCCACTCACATAACAGACCTTTAACATAGGCCTACAGTAACCAAGCACACAGCCAAACCACACAGAAGAGATGAGAGGACAAGGAGGGGAGAGAGGAGGAGTTCTTCTCTACCACGCGCAACAAAATGACAAGAAGCCTAGTTTAACTAAAAGTAAATAATATCTCGGGAATCTTCGCTTCCTTTGTTACTTCCACAGCTTCGTCGTTGGTTGCTTTTTTGTCTTTACGATGGCGTGGGCTTTCCAACTTAGTTGCGCCAGGACTCGGAACATTTCAGAAGACAACTGAACTGACAGCTACGGTCACACTACTCTGAGAGTCAGCTCTCCTCCTCTGCCCTTGTCGCTATTTCGTTCCACAACCACTCATTTTTAACGTCACTATTATTACGGTTACAATTACTACTAGCATTCACCAACACACAGAACCTTGCTCTAACCCCCGACACATTCTCATCACTCGCACAAAACAGTCTACAGAACAGAAGTAGCTCTATGCATAATCGGCGTCATGTTACTGAAACGGCCAGGGCCTCGCTGCTTCAAAAATGCAGCCTGTTACAGCAACGTTCAATATAGCAGTAGTGACGTTAAAAAAAGGTTGTAGCGAAAGCGACGAGAGCATAGGAGGAGAGCTGCCTGTCAGAATAGTGTGAGCGCAGCTTAGCTGACAGAAGGCTGGTCGTCTGAAATGTTTTCAATCCTGGCGCGCGCAATAGCATGGAGTTGCCGCTCTCTGCACTGGAAAGCCCACGGTGGGAGGCTACGTCGTGACGCTAGGGTCCATGGGTAATGTAGGAAATCTCGCCGTCTAACGTTCGTCAGAGCAGCGGTTTACCGTTCATAATTTAGGCTACTGTACTCGGGCGCTAGGCTACTAGCCAATTTGGCGGGTAGGTATTTTTTTCTACTAGCCAAAATTAATTTTCACCCGTGTTTGGCGGGTTGGCGTGTGTTAATTTAGACCCCTGTTTGTAAATGAAATAAACAAAAATAATCACACACACACACTCCTTAGTGTGGGTTCAGATATTGAAATTAAACTCAATGGCTCTTATAGCTATAATAAATGTGCCGTAGCGACACACTTTACAATCAAAGTTCTTCTTTAGGATTCCAATGTTGCGAGATCACGTGACGCGTTGATGGAACTGCATGCATGTTGAGGGAGCTCCTGACATTCAGCCCTTTTTTCAGTATTTATTCATTATATCAGATAATATATTTTGTATTTCGCCTGTTTATGTTTGTAAATGTCACTGACACGCAGGCAGTTGACTTTAACTCCATCTTCTACCTCCCAAAAGAGGAAAGGAAAGACCGGGGACAATCGAGCTAAGCCAGCAGGTGCTAGCTTCGGTATGGAGGACGCTATGGAAAGACTGGAGTGTATTCTTAAATCTGAAAAGGCTACGATTAGAAGTGAATTATCTACGCACATGGCGACTGTGTGTTCAAAAATCGATGCCCTGTCTCGAGCAAAGAACCCAGAGAACCATTCTACAAAGTCACGACAAGCGTCTTGATACTGTTGAGCAACAACTTGTTGAGCTGCAAGACCGTAGCCGTTGCAATAATCTTCGTTTAATTGGTCTGCCAGAAGGTTTGGAAAAAGACGACCCGGTGGGCTTCATCAAACGGTCGCTGCCAGTTTGGCTATCCACTGTGAAGGACGACAACATCAAAATTGAAAGAGACCATCGCGTTTATGCACACCCTCCTCGAGGCAGCTCTAAAACACAGCGGATTAAGACACCCGAAAGACCACGAGTATTCATTTTCAAGCTCCTCTGTTACACCGATCGAGACATGATTCTCCAAGCAGCAAGGGACCAGGGGGGTATGCAGACGACCGGCCTCAGCCTCTTCCCTGACTACTCGCCGGTCACTGCGAAGAAGCGCGCAGCATTCACCACAGTGAAGAAGGAGCTTAGGAGAAGGGGGTGCCCATTCTTCCTCCACCCTTCACCCACAGCACTGCAGCATCTGACCATGCTCCCCACCATGTAAACCCCAGGGTTGCATCCTGCATCCTCCCTTTGCATTCTGACCTCCCTCTCGCCCCAGAAGCCTCCAAGCAAGGTGCAGGGACCCTGGCAAAAGCAGTGAGGAACTGCTGGGGAATGAGTGGGAGAACATTGTGGTGGGGAGAGCAATCAGGTAGGATTTGGCCATCACATGATGGCCCAGGCGGAGAGGCACCACCAAGAAACCTTGGCGGCCATCAGGGAGCTTGGTCAAACAAACCACAGACAGTTCATGGACATTCTCACAATCATCCATCACTAAGTTTAAACTTCAGTAATTTAATTATTACTTCAGTAATTAAACATACAACTTCATATGTTTAGGGCAGCCGTGGCGTAATGGAGGTGGACTCAAGATCAGAGGGTTACAGGTTTGAATCCTACCCTTACTACTCCCTTCACCTCCATCCATGGCTGGTGCCCTTGAGCGAGGCACCTAATCCCACAGCCTAATCTCCAAAAATAGCCTGATCTCCTGCTCCTAGACACGGAATTGTTTTCTGAGATGGACACACGGATGTTCTTTCTATATTCCCACAGCACTGTGTCTCCATCATTAGAAAATACATACCAAATGCTAATCCTAAACAAAATAATGCTATAGCAATTTAAATTGTGCCCTGACCAAAACATTCCCTAACCTTAACCTGTCATTAAACACATAGTATACCTATTCCAGTTGGTTGATAGGCTATCAAATTAATATAATGAATGAAAGAATACTACCTGTTCCCAGACCAAAACAATCCCTAACCCTAACCTGTCAGTAAGAAATGTTTTTTTTTTTAGAAAAATATTTCAAATTAGAAAAATCCTGAGAAAACACAAGACTGTGGAAACATAGAGCTGTGGGAGTATAGAGAGAGCACTTCCGTGTGTCCATCACGGAAAACGATTCCGTGTCCAGGAGCACGGAATTTTGGCAAAATCTGTGCTCATGGACACAGATTTCGTGTCGTTAACATCCGTGTCCAGGAGCACGGAAATGTTGGAGATCATGTTGAATCCCACATTGCTCCAGGGCCTGTAACCATTACCTGTAAATAACCAAGTTGCTTTGGATAAAAGTGACAGCTAAGTGTTATGTAATGAGTAAAGACTTACTATATTACAAGCAAGTTGTCAAAACACAGACTCTTACACCCATCCATCCAAACAAATGTGCATGTAAGAATACCTAAGAATGGTCTAAAGAGTCTAAAACAATTTTTAAATCAAATAAACTGGTGTGACCATCTACTATGGTACAATTTATGAAAAAGGTTAAACAAAAGCCTCACAAAAGGAACCACCTACCATGGCTTGATGAGAACATTATGGACATTAATGAAACAGAGAGACCACAGGCTCAAGACATCAAATACATGATAGACAGATATCCGTGTCACTGAGAAATAAAGCGCCGGGGGGATGCAACTGTACCCTTGTAAATGTTGTGCAAAGTTGCCGACCAGGACATTGGCTACTCTGCCACCAGTGGCTAACCTTTATGGCCCCTAGACTCATCCTTTCCACCAATCATTTTCCCCTTTCCCCTGATACAGTACTGCTGTGAAAAGACAACTTATGGAGAGAACTTCCGTTCCCATCTGTTTCATGTCAGATCATCGCAGAAATCAATTATCCAGCAGTCAACCACACTTTTTGGGGATGATTTTAAGTTCAACCTGCACCCTCTCCTGCTGATGGACGAACATATCATACAGCCAGTCGTGTCGTACACTGTGGGCACTCTGCTCGCATTGGACCATCAGATTGTATAGTGTGAGGACGTGATCCATGAGATGTGAACTTTTAAACCCTGCGATTTCCTCGTACAGGGTGAGCAGGAGCTGAATACCCACAATTGAAAATATTGCCTTTAGATAAATTATGTCACACTGACATTCAGTAAGAAACAAGCCAGTCAATGCTGTCAAATGGCTTACAGTTACTACCAGTTATGGATACTAATCATATTATTTAATCTGAACCTGTAATGACTACTGGTGAGTGTTGTTGTTTTGATCCTGTCAATGATGATCAGTGTTGCCAGATGGAAAATGCTGAATCATCATGCCCGCCATTTTGAATTTCCAGAAATAGACATTTTTAGCTGCCAAAACATACTATACTTTGATCATACTAGTAAATATTAGTTTATTACTTTGTAAATATTCAGGAAAAGATCAAATTTGGCAATAGGCAGCACATTTTCAATGAGCAGCATAGTTGCAATACCTACTCTGTCCCTTTGCAGTGCACCTTCAAAGGTGGAGTATGCAATCTTTGCTTTGTTTACATGACAATTTCAAATCCGATTTAACTCACTTTAAATCTGATTAAAGCTTAATTCCGCTTTAAAAACATCATGTAAACACTTATCGAACCAGAATTAAAGTTATTCGGAATTAAACCTAAGTCAGAATAAAATGGGTGTTTTATTCCTCTTTTAATTCCAATTAAGCACTTTCCTCCTGGCTGAAGATGACCAGCCTTCCTTTTCGGACACAGACGTACTGGAGGTTGGCGACCAAACCCCCACGCCTTATTTGGCTCGCTCAGCACGTGTGTCCTCTATCCAATCAAAATGCTTTGTTTTCCCTAGACGTTTATTCAGAATTAAGTGAAAGTGCCATGTATACACGTTGCAAAATACAGTAACTTTAAATGCAATCTATTTAAATCTGAATGATTAATTCCGAAATTGTCATGTAAACGTACCCATTGTCAGTAGTTTATATCCAGAATTCGTGCTGCTCATTCACAAATGTCACCTTTTTCACAAATACTCCACCACCATAAAAGTCCAAGTATACATTTTGACTGGAAAAATTACCATTTTGATACATGCACAGGTGGATCTTACTAGTAAATATTAGTTTATTACTTTGTAAATATTCATGAAAAGATACAATTTAGGAATTGGCAGCACAGTTACAATGAGCTGCATTACAATACAGGCCAACCTGTTCATTTTGAATCAGCTCTAGCTGATTCACTGTGCTATAACTAATTAAGCGTAAAACTGTTGAAGATGGTTAAAATCAGTAATCAAACCTGTGGTTTTCCAAAGACATTCTAAAGAGTAAGGTTTCACGAACACATGGCATGTATATTGTAACAGATGGTTTTTAAAGAAAACTTAACTTTATTTTTTACTTTCTAAGCAATGACTGCCACAATATGAGTGGGATTGACCACTCAGAACAGATGCTACAAAACAAGTCAAAATCAAGAATAATTTCTATTTTGAACATAATGGTGTGTGTGTGTGTGTCTGTGTCTGTGTGTGTATGAGAAAGCATGTGGGCACACAATGAAAAGGGTAGAAAGATTCTTCTTGTAGAACTCATGCTCAATCTCATTTTCTGTCTTTTGCTCTCCAATTTCATATACATTAGATGAACAAATCAATACTTTTAACGTGGCAGCCAACCATCATGTTGTCAGTCGATATTTAATCTGAGAAGGTTGTATTGGTTGTGGCTTTTAAAGAATTGACATTTAATAAAGCACTTCAATGGTTATTCAGAAAGGCAGAAAGAAAAGAGGAAAATCATGGTAAATAATGGGATTTCATTACAAGGCCCCAAAGGTGCGGTGGTTGGGGGGAAGACAAAAGGAGCGGGGACATCTGCTCTCTGTCATCCTTTTTGTGGGTAAAGCCTCAGTACAGCCCCTTTCATACCCGTCACCAAATCCCTATCAGACCACTCTTAAATCCCACTACCAGATGTCACCTGGCCAGGCGCCATGACAGGTTACTGAGAGCCATATTCGGGGTAAATAGATCCCAAGACAGGCGGTATGGTTCAAGATTCAAATCATATTTGAGCTTGATAAAGACCATCGTCGTCCTGAATTCGGTATCTGAAGAATTTCTAAATCCATTACAGTTTATTTCAGGTGCCATGGCAGGGTAGCTTCTTTGAGTCCAGGCCAAGTTTCCTTTGAAACTTTTAGCTTTTCTCTGTTTCTTTAAGACCAGAGCAGAGCCTGTATGTCGCTGTGTTTTATTTTCTATATGACTAATGTTGTAGTCCACCATAACATTATAGTACTGTAGACTGATCGCAACATGTGGGTAATGAGAATTTGTGTAGATACTTGTAGAGGGCAAGGCCTTATATTGTTGAAATGAGTGAAATCAGATGAAAGGTATAGGAGATAACAAAATAATACTGACCAAGCCTACATGAAAATGTAAATATGTGATTTTTTAAAAAAGTGTAGCCTGTATGTGTTCTTTGTAGACTGCAGCATATTGCTGAATTATAGCCTTGCAATAAGACAGAGGAATAGCTATGATTGAGTCGCTGAAATATATAAAACACAAAAGTAATTTGTTCAACGCAGAGTCGTGTTTCATGAAGTGAAAAGCGGAAAGCCCGATTGGGAAACTCCATCTCCCATTGTCATTGTGACACAGCACTCCACACTCAACAAAGTGTTCACTGCACACAACGAAATTGCATTTCTGCCTCACCCATGCAAGGGGGCATCCCCCAATGGCGCCTCAAGGCAGCAGTGCGGCGGGATCAGGGTTCCTCAGTCACAGAGGAGGATGGGGGAGAGCACTGGTTAATTACTACCCCCACCAACCTTGCAGGTTGAGAATTGAACCGGCAACCTTCGGGTTTCAAGTCTGACGCCCTAACCGCTTACCCACGACTTCACAAAGTGCCATTGTGTCAGTAGCAGTTAGACTTATAGCTGTGTGCTATCTTCAGTTTTGCTATTTGCAACAAACAAGGTTAAGAAGTTCAATCAAAGATTCTCTATTCCGTCTCTGGTTCAATTACCTGTACATGTCATTTGTAAGGCTAAGCATACTGTATGATACAATGTTGTAGTTTGCTTGTGCAGATCCCGCATAGACTATAGCCTTACAGAGAAATGTTCAGCCAGTAACAAACCTGTATGTGACAGAGTGGGTGCCTTTATGCGTCTTGTGTGCTGTTATGTGAGAAGGGGATTGGATGAACCCAGAGCAACAAAGTGACAAAAGGCAGCAGAAATTAGCTTAATTGATACCGGTACTGGAGGCATGGTAAAGCGCAATGCCACTAATGCCAGGGTTGGAGTGTGGAACAGGTCATAGGACACCGTGAATTGTTGTCAACTGTCCTTAATTATCACCCGCAATTAATACTGACCGACAGCTGCAGTTAATTTGCCCACAAAATGAACATTGATAACCGGACATCGTCTTTCTACCAATTTTGCGGAGTGTCCGGTGTCACAGTTTTATCCGTCATGGCGTCACACCCACTGCCCATGTGCACCGTGTCCACAGGTTACGCCCCTGCACTACAGTGTCCAATACATTTTCCTGCATGAGAGCGTTCTTATCCATTCTGTTCTTTGATTGACATTTTCTGCAACAGCGTGAAACTTTCCACTGGACACCAGCACAAGTGAAAAAGGGAGGCGAAAATGTGCTTAAAGTGATGGTTCGGAGTAGTTCACCCTAATGCCATTTGAACCGTGACATCCATCCAGTAATCCACCCGAAGTGTTTTCTGTCTTGGGCTTAAATCAGCAAAGTTACCAAGTTATTCAATGTTTATTCCGGATAGCTTGGCACAAGCGGATATGGATCCCGGGCACTATCTCCAAACTTACCCCACAAAAATCACGTCACGACACCAAACTTTTACAGTAGTACAAATATGGTATGTACTCACAAAATGAAGCATTTGGACATTTGTAAATAGTCCAGGAGTTATTATCAACAAAAGCCGAATAGCTTATCTGCTGCTAAAGCTGCGCTAACGTTACTTCCGTCATATGAGACAAGCCTGTATAAGTCCTCAACAAAGTTCCAGAGGAGAGTATTGAAAACGTTTTCACTGAATTGTGATTAAGGCTCATATTTTCAAGGCAACACTTAAAATATATTTAAAATGTTACCTACTATCAATTAGACAAGGATTTTCGTTATCAATACTGATGCTGATTTCACTTTTCATTGTGCATATTATGAGCTTCGTTGAGGACTTTTACGGGCTAGTCTCAGATGACGGAAGTAACCTCGACGCAGTTCATTTTCCACCAGGCTGAAGGAATATTTAAATTGTCAGAGAACATGACATTTGCTAATGTGACTTTGTACTACTTATTGAGATGAGCCATATAAGCTAGTCTGTCAGTCTCATAATAACCCCTTTGTTTCTCCTGTCAACCTAAGCATACAGTATAAGACTGCTGGATGGTGGTGACTGTTGTTACTAAAGTTCAGTAAGTTTTATCTCTTTTTTTCCTTCACTTGCTTGTCTGGTTTGACAGTGTCAGAAATAGTTTTGTCTCGTAGACACGGTCTTAGCTCGCTCTTGTTTATACAGGGGCGATGATGAGAGAATCAGTCCTAATTGCTCAGTTTCATCTGAAGGCACAGGAACACACATTGTTGAGAAAGTTTTCAGTGTATGCATGCATGCATGCGCATGTGTGTTTCTATCTGTGTGATCTTCTTATGACTGATTGCTATAACTTGCTAATCATATGGGTTTTGTAAACGTTAGTAAGCAACTGTCCCATTGTTTAATATGTGCGTACGGTATACATGTCACTGATGAAGCAGGTGAAAGACTACCATCTATAATATCTTAAAGGATTTATCCGGAGTTGGAACAAGTTTGCCTGATTTTTGCATGTTTGGGATGAAATACAGTCACTCTAGAGCAAAATCAAGGCAAAAGGATGCGTTTTGAGAAAGTTTGATAATATCACGTTAGCCTCGTTAGCCATATCAGCTATGCAATATGAAAGATGCGGGCATCGTTTTTCGGCGGTTACACACATTTCAAAAACACAACATTTTAAAGTCTTGCACAGCTCAAAACAACGTCACACTTACCTCGTAATATGTTGAGGGTATCCACACATAAACCAAAGTGTCCAAAGTCCTTCATGTATTCTTGAAAGGTCTGCAGAATGTGTTTTGTGAAGCTACTACCTTGAGAATATCTAAATTACGGTCAAGACAACTATTTGACACTAAAGTCCACCAAGTAGATTGCCGAGTGCGTCGCACCATCAGCTGTGGTTACTCGCTATGGAAATAATCATAGCTGATGGTGCGACGCACTCGGCAATCTACTTGGTGGGCTTTAGTGTCAAACAGTAGTTCTCAAGGTAGTAGCTTCACAAAACACATTCTGCAGACCTTTCAAGAATACATGAAGGACTTTGGACACTTTGGTTTATGTGTGGATACCCTCAACATATTACGAGGTAAGTGTGACGTTGTTTTGAGGTGTGCAAGACTTTAAAATGTTGTGTTTTTGAAATGTGTGTAACCGCCGAAAAACGATGCCCGCATCTTTCATATTGCATAGCTGATATGGCTAACGAGGCTAACGTGATATTATCAAACTTTCTCAAAACGCATCCTTTTGCCTTGATTTTGCTCTAGAGTGACTGTATTTCATCCCAAACATGCAAAAATCAGGCAAACTTGTTCCAACTCCGGATAAATCCTTTAAGTTGTTTGTATTAGTGTACCATATTATTTTGGTGTGTTGATTTCACTTATAGTGGAACATATCTGGCATAAGGTAAAATTGACATGAAGGCAGAATATGCATGTGTTTGAATGTGTGTGTCTATGTGTGTGTTTCAGAAGATAGACATGCCAAGCTGGGCTGTATTGACAGAGGGTCCTCTGAGTAAATGATTGAACATGGACTTACTCCATCAGGTCATGCGACGGCTGTATTATTTATGCATGGCATTCTGCCTCCCATCGATCCACTCACAAGTAACTGACTGGCAGGAGGACTGGGAGATGGGGAAAGTGTGTGTGCACACACATGTGTGTTCATGTTTGTTTATGTTTGTGTCATACAAATTTTTTTTAGATGTACGTGTGTATGGGTGTGTGTGTGTGTGTGTGAGAGAGAGAGAGATACAGTAAATATTTGTCTTGAGAATACAATAAATGTTTTGCGCACACACAGACACAACCCCCCCAAACACACACGCACACACAATATGCATTCCGTGAATAGGTGGATATGTCATTAATGTGTGCGAGTGTGTGTGTGTGTGTGTGTGTGTGTGTGTGTGTGTGTGTGTGTGTGTGTGTGTGTGTGTGTGTGTGTGTGTGTGTGTGTGTGTGTGTATGCACCCCCTGACGGCGGTGGTGTTTATGTTTTGTGTTTGTTCATGGGTATTAATGGGCCTCTGAGAGTAAGTGAAAGCTGTGCTGAGAACACACTGCATCCCAAATAAGCCAACCACCTCACCACATGTCTTCTCTGGTGCTCACACATGCATGCACAAGCACACACACGCACCTACGCACGCACATACGCAAAAACACGCACGCATGCACACACACACACACACACACATCTGCTAAGGAGAGTGTGTGACAGGATATAGGCCTACATGTGTGTGTGTGTGTACCTAATTTCCTGTGCTAACTTCTCAATAGGAACATGCACAGCATTACATTTTGGACACCTCAAATGGTCACAATGGCAGTAGCTTTATACTATACAACCTGAGATGTGGGGGTTTCAGAAATGTGCGACTGCATAGGTCTAGTTTTTAAAAGAACTTTTCAGTGTGTTATAAAAACACCCACACACACTGACCTCAATAGCACTACAATCAAGTGTATTGTGTTGGTGTAACAATGAGTGTAGGATATGGAATTAGACAGAGAGTGCATTCTCAGTATAACATAACTCCATCTGGGGTGCGTTTCTCAACAATGTCAACTTGCTTGGTTGCAATGCGATTTCCCATTGGAAACCTAGTAAGTTGTTAACTGGTTAGCAACAATGTTTTCGAGGAACGGGGTGCAGGGCTGGAGTGCTGCCAATTTAGCAACTTTTTGGCAGTCACTGGCGACTTAAAACCTCATCAAGCAACACTGGCGACTTTAAAAAACGTGTCTTTTCAGTGACAAAATCGTGGTATTTACCCCCAATAAAATGGTAACTATGCACCGCTGTCAGAAGCGTTCCCCACGGTTAAAGTGATACTGTCCCATTTTTGGAAATCAGCTTATTTTACACCTCCCCTTGATTTAAATATTAGGGTTTTACCGTTCTCCTATACTTTCAACCGTTCTCTGGGTATGGCACTGCAAATTTTACCTCTAAGCTAGCAGTTAACAATGAGTAGTATGAGACCAGCTGCTGGCAGCTAACTGGTCTCATAGGACTCCATGTTAACTGCTAGCTTGGAGGTAAAATTTGCAATGCCATACCCAGAGAACAGTTGAAAGTATAATGCCACGATCACACCGCCAGCGTTGAAAGAGCCACAACGCTGCTGACTCCTGCCTGGAAAGCACCGGTCAGGGGCGTTGAACGAGGCAAACGATTCAACCTGAAGCATTCAGCCAGGAATCTCGACCAACCGAAGCTCGTGTTTAGAAAAATGTGAACATTCCATTGGCTGACGCCCTGCTGCCGCCGAGCTCATTACATATTTTTAGATGAAGTTCAACTTCTGCCGCCCTCGGCTTTTAACGCTTTCGACGCCCTCGCCTCATCTTTTCACGCGTTCCACGCCCGCGGTGTGATCGTACGGTAAGAGAACGGTAAAACCCTGTTGTTTAACTCAAGGGTAGGTGTAAAATAAGTTTATTTCCAAAAATGGGACAGTATCACTTTAAGTAGGGCTGCAGATTAGCTCTGATCTCTAAAAAGTAGCTAGCTCTGCCCTTTTAAATGATGAGAGATCAGCGTATCGTCCTAGAGATCAGCGTATCGTGCGTGACGCTGTGACATCATACATGACGTCTTGACGTCATCTAGGGACTGTTCAGAAAGTCAATAGCGACTTCCAGTGATTTTTTTTCCAACACTGCAGGACTGCGACATTGCGCCTGCATCAGGACAGGGACTAACAACATCCCTGTATCATTGCAGAGGCAAACAGCATACACTCTGTCTGGTACTGCATCACACCGGAACACATTACCTTCTATATTTGGTATCATTTTCAGAACAATGACTCAAGGTTAGTGCTTACAGTTTTTGTGCCTCCTCTGTCAGAGCTGTAGCATTAAAGCACGCCACACTATATCATCAGTCTTATCCACCTTGGACGTTTTTGGATTCCACTGTTTTTGGTTTACTTTTTTTTTGTTCAGTGTCCTCTCACTGTGGGGTCCTCTAAATACCTTTGACATAGAATATTCCAAGAGGAATGTGCTCCCTACCACCAATACCACTACTACTACTATTCATCAGCATCAGCATCAGCATCATCATGAAAACATATGGAACTCAAGGCCAAAGTGTAGATTATTACATTGAAAGAAAGCAAAATATACACTATTTACAGAGGAGAAGGGTAACTGATCTCTGAAACGCTACTGAAAGGGACTGCCACTCATTTATTCAGTGCCAGTGAACATTGCCAATGAGCCAAGTGTAACAATAAAAATATACAAACATCAAGAGTACCATCTGGTATAGACAAAGGGCAAATCTTTTGCCAGATGCTGAAAAATATAGAAAAAAGGTGAAAGATAGTTGGCAAATCATATCGTATGCAATTCATAATCGCATAATCGTATGCAATTCATTTAGTATTCCTCGTTGGCCGTTATCCCTTATCCAATGGCTTTCCAAACGAACATTCAACAAGTGAGTGCAAATGCTTTGTTTATGCTGTAATGCTGGGATAATAGTAGAGTCGTCCTAGTTCTACGTGCAGTCAATTTTCCACCAAGTACCGACTGAGATGTAAGCGCATTGGTTAGTGCGCCGTTTGTTACCATTTAGTAAAGAAATGTGCTAGCACTTAACAGAGCTGGATCACGATTATCCGCTCCCCTTCTCCCTCTATCCGAATTTAGCAATCTGACTCCCAGACTCCGATCTGATTCGATACCCCCTATGCTATTCTGGGTTCACGTTCTAGGCATAGATGCATGTGTGCTGCTTTGGCCAAAGCCCCCATGCAAATTCATGTGTGAGTGCGCAAGGTAGTTTTGAAAAGGAGTGAGGACTACATTTGGCCGGAAATTGTTTTGAATGGGTTTGGCAAGCATTTCTATTCATTAAGTCAGTGTTTAGCAGTGAAACTTAGGACTAGCAGTGGCATTGTGAGTGACATTACATTTGAGAGTGTGTGCATGGACAGGTTCATAAAACGTCTACAGTGTACAAAATTCATAGAGCTGAAAAACAAATGTGTTTTCCCCTGTCTTACAAACTGATGATTGCTAATTTTACCAATGGAGAGTCTGTGTGTGTGTGTGCACGTATGCGTGCGCGTGTGCGCGTACCTAATATGTTTACTGTGTTGGTGTTCAGGGTTGCCAGATGAGGCTGATGATTTCCAGCCCAAAAAAATGCTCAAAACCCGCCTAGAAGCACAAAATCCCGCCCAATTCTATTGATTTCTATGGGAAAAATTGGGCAGGTTATATACCGTATGTAATAATTGATAAAGACTTTGACATATCATTGCCCAGCATCTGTCCAAGTTCTCTTTTCTAATACCCTCCCACTATCTTTCCACTGTGTATGACTCTCTCTCCCTCTTTTTCTTCTAAATTCACTTTCTCCTTTGTATGTTTCTTTCTCTGTCTTTCCCTTCCGCTCACCTCTCACCCTCTCCTTCTCTCTAGCCATGCTCTTTCTCTCTCTCTCTCTCTCTTTTCTCTCTTCCCACCCTCACCCTCTCCCAGTCATTCCCAATCAACCCCATCCCAGCCACATCCTCTCTCTCTCTCTCTCTCTCTCTCTCTCTCTCTCTCTCTCTCTCTCTCTCTCTCTCTCTCTCCTCTAAAGCTGTTGTGCGGATGCCAGCCTTCTCCTCCTGGCCCTCGCTCTGCAGCCAGCCCCCCGCCTTCATCCCCTCACGGTCTCCACGGCGACAGCTGCAATCAAAACGGCGCAGACGAGGGCAGAGAAAAGGGAAGGGAGGCGACGCGTGCAGAGAGATAAAGATGAACGAGAGAGAGGAGGGGTGAGGAGGTTGAGCTGCCTGTCAATCATCCGCAAAGCCCCCCCACCAGGGTCGAGCCTCACCACCACCGGAGGAGGGAAATGCCTTGAAATGGAGGATGCCATACACTCTCTTTCCCTCTCTCTTGCCTGCTCACACACACACACCCCACCCCCCACCCCCCCACACACACACACATACACACAAAAACACACACAAACATGTGTGCAAGAAAACACTTGAAAAACAGTCACATAGAGTACATACAAATGACCCAACGTCACATACTGTGACAGGAAGTACACACAAATACATACGCACACGCACACACACACAGACAGTAGTCCCTTGGGAACCCTCCCACTCTTTCTGCCTCTTTTAGTGATGGGCTTCTGACCATACTTCCTTTTCATTCATAGCCAAGCACCACCCAACCTCTTTCTTTCTCTCTCTCTCTCTCTCTCTCTCTCTCTCTCTCTCACTCTCACACACACACACACACACACACACACACACACACACACACACACACACACACACACACACACACACACACACACACACACACACACGCACACACACAGTGTTCCAATGAAACCCATACCATACTTCCTCCTCGCGCCGCCCGCCTCTCAGCAGGACCACGGCACCCCTGCTGTGGGCACTCAGCCCAACGTCCTTTGGCATTTGAATCAGCTCATCTAGCAGTGCCGCCTCAGTGCCTTAGCAGTGCCCTGCCACCCACCCTTTAACCTATGGAGCAGAGCCACAACAGGGAAGGAGGGTGGGGGATGTGGAAAGCAGTAGAGGCGGGATGATATATTAGGGGATATGGAAGACGGGGGACAGAATTGTGAAATGAGGGGGCCTAGCCGTGGCTCAATCGGCTGGGCAGTCGACTACCACACCGGCGACCCGGGTTCAATTCCGGCCCGCGGTCCTTTCTACCCGCTCATTTCCATTCCCTCTGTTACTGTCCTGTCATAACAAAGGCGTAAAAAGCCATATATATGTATATATAGGCTATATATTATATAATTATATATATAAATTGAGAAATGAGAGTTTGGGGAGAAAAGAAAAGGAGAGAGAGACAGACAGACAAACACAGAAAGATAGACACAGAGAGAGACAGACACGGCCAGACAGAGATAGTCTGGGAATGATCTTACAGTATGTTGCCGGACTTAAGGGGATTATAGGAGGACGCAAAGATAGGGGACAAGTAGTTGAGTAGAGGAGAGTGTGGAGCCAGAGAAGGGGAAAGCAGATGGGAAAAGATGACACCAGAAGGACATCAACATGCTGAAGAAAACCACATGAACATTCCAAGGTCACTGGATGACATTCCATGAACATTTCTTTCACCATGCCACTGGCACTTTACTCTTGCACCTTGTATACAGATCTACACTTTTCACTTTACTGCTATGATCACTGATTGTACTTCTGATGCTCTGTGTGTGTCTGTGTGTGTGTGTGTGTGTGTGTGTGTGTGTGTGGGTGTGTGTGTGTGTGTGTGTGTGTGTGTGTGGGTGGGTGGGTGGGTGGGTGGGAGACGTGACGCCTTGTTTTTCGTAACATTGATTAAAAACCTACAAAACTGTTGTTTTTCCTTTAAAAAACAAATGTCAATGAAAGAAGATGTGGTACATTATGTTTCATATTAGTTTTAGATGAGAAGAAACATTTTTGTTAAGATTTATGTAAAGGTTTATATGTCAAATATCCTGCGGTGTGACTGTAACATTAATGAAACATGGAATATAATATATATATATAAATTAACCAACAACATTTTGAACAATGTATGAAGCATTTGGCATGATTGCATAAATATTAACTTTATATTAAGATATGTGAATGTGAAAAAAACTCAAGACAGTAATATTAAATACAAGTTCAATTTCGTAACACAAATTGCGTCCTGTGGGGTGACATGTATGTCAATGTTTGTGAATGGGCAGCTGCAAGGCCAACTACAAGGGTCTTAAAGACTGGATCCTAACCAGTCAGTACCTCCGTTATTGGAGAGTGCTGTGGAAGTTTAAGGTGACTCTTAACCTCTTAATATGTCTTCATATTGCAATCTTTCTGTCACGCAATGCTTAGGTTCATTTTATGGTGTCCTGTGGTGTGACTGCTCTTATAGGAGGAAAACAAGTTTTTTATGAATGAATACACATATTAAGATTAAACACAATATGGTAACACTTTATAATAAGTACCCATTTTTAGGCATTACTTAAGGGTTAGTTAAGCCTTATTTTACCATTAGTTAACCCTTAGTGAATCACGAGTTAATCATTATGTAAGTATTATTTCTCATTTCCTAACTATTATCTACTACCGTTAGTAAATGGTTAGTATGTGCTGATATAACGGTTCGCTAAGCAAAGTTAAGCCTTAAATAAGCCTTATTTTAACAATAGTTAACCCTTAGTAAATAACGAGTTAGTCGTTATGTATGTGTTATTCCTCATTTCTTAACTATTATCTACTACCATTAGTAAATGGTTAGTGTGTGCTGATGTAACGGTTCGCTAAGCAAAGTTAAACCTTAGTTAAGCCTTATTTTTAACATTAATTAACCCTTAGTGAATCACGAGTAAGTCGTTATTTATGTGTTATTTCTCATTTCTTAACCATTAACTAATACCGTTAGTAAATGGTTAGTGTGTGCTGATGTAACTACTCGCTAAACAAAATTAAGCATTAGTTAACCCTTAGTGAATCACGAGTCAGTCATTATGTATTTCCGTGAAATTATTAAATACTGTTAATTAATCATTTGTCTATGGTGATTTAACTTTCTGATAAGCATTAGTAAACCATCATTAAAATGTCTGATAACCCACCTTTATTTATGAAAAAAACATTATCTCTTTGTTGTCTCCTACCACCTAACCATTAACAAGTACTATTAGGCATGTATGGTAACGGTTTGTAAACTCTTGCTTTAGCATCAGTGAAGTCTTATTTAACCCTTTTGTAATGGTTAGTGTGTGATGACTGGTAGCATGGCAAACAGTAGGCCTAGGCCTAAGTTGAGGCTCATGTGACTGCCCCTGGATGTTTCTGGACGTTAACAAATGACTTGTTAAGCGTTGCTTATGCATTATCAAGGAATTACGAACCATTACTTAAGTATATCTGGGGAACTGATCTAAAGTGAAAACCTGTTATGGCTTTACAACACATTAACGAATGAATTGATAAGCATTACTTATGCATTACCAAGAAGTTTCAACGCAATAATAACGCATATCTGGGGAACTTTTTAAGCGAAAACCTATCCATACTTTCCAAAACATTAATAGTCAGGGTCAATTTTCCCAAAAGATGAACCCTGAAGGCAAATTGTGTTAATTTTTGGTATACAACTAATTTAGGGGTATTCAAGGGTGCTGAATCCAAATCTGTTGTATACCGGGCGCAAAAATGTACGGAAATGCCTCAAACGGGCAAAATCCAATATGGCCGCCGACACCAGGTTAAAATCCCTTTTCTTTTTGACTATACAAGGTATGAATGTGAAAATAAGACTTATTTTTATGTTTTCATATATGGGGAACCCCATTCTGTCATCAGATTTAAGGTCAGATTTGAAGAAAATGCTTATATAATTGGCTGGCAGCTTTTTTAAAACAGGGAGCCTCATATTGTCAACGATTTTTAGCATTATGATCAAACTTTCAAGATCCACAGAAAATAATGTCTGATGTCTTTGTGAACACCAATACTGCCAAAAACTGCACTGAACTGTCTACTTTCACCTGAAAAAAGAAGTTTGTGTCTACCTATTTCCATTCTTTAGTTACTGGCAGTAGAACATGGGATGACGCCTCCAAAAAAGCACTGATTTCTGACCCAAAAATAGTACACTTCTGTGTCCATATTTTTTCTTTCAGGACAATGTACCTTTTTATAGGGTTCATGTTTGGTATACAGCATTTTCATGGGGTTTGAAATATGCTCAATTCAAATCTGTCATATACCAGGCTCAAAAAATTCCTATAATGCCTCAAAATGAAGGAATCCAATATGGCCGCCGTCACCAGAGATATACATATCTTTGATTAAACAAGGTGAACTCTTAAAAACATTATGTAGCTATATGTTTTCTTTTCATACATGGGGAAATAATGTATGTAATCAAATTTAAAATTATAATCAAAGGTAGTCAGTGTAGTCAGGCAGTTCAGTGTAGTCTGAATTCATGTTTACAACCATTGTTTTTCATGACAATTAACTGACAGGCTAATTTCTATTGAAATGTTTTGTCTTATTTCAATTGCTTATGCACAATGAAATGTGTTCACCTCAGCCCACCTCTTCCATTATGACAAAACTATACACAGATAAGTCTGTATGCCTGAATGTACCTTCATCTAATATGAATGTCTAGTTTTGGGAAGTTATTGTCTGCTGATTTTATTGCCTTGTTTAGATTAAATCCTTGAACGGTAGAAAGGTGAAAGGTGGAACAAAAGACAGGTTGATGTCATTGTGAAATATTTACTTTCTTGATAGTTAGGCTATCTCCAATCATTATCAAGCTCCTCCTACTCAGTGATTTGGCCACTACATGTTTAGACACTACATAACACCAGGCACTACATTGTACTTTTGCTGCAGATGTAGTCCTAGTCATAGAGTCTTTGCTATCTACATCAGAAGCCACACAATGGCATATTGTGCCCCCTCATTATCAAGCCAATGTACTGAGGCAGGATCACATACTACTCCACCCTGTCCTCCTGTCAGTCACTGAAACGGGATGGATGAAATTGAATGGGGCATTAGTCCCACTACTCCTGCTGAAAAGACATCACAACTTGTGCTCGCCCCAAGGAGTGCCTCATCCCCCTCTGGATCTGCAAGAAGAGGCATGGAGTACATGGAGTCATTCAGTTGCTGCAAATAAGATAAATTTGTCTTGGGCATACATAGCTGTCGCATTTAAGCGAATAACTCCTTCAAAATCACTGGAGAGGAGGAGAGGTAATTGAGAATAAGTTAACCTAGGGCTCTGACTTCTACTCCAAAGGGCTTGGATCATAAGTGGGACAGTCAGAGCACACCCACAACCCTAGTGATATATATCACGCTGCCTTCCCCTTACTTGCACTTCCCTCCTCGGTTACAAGTCATAGCAAGTAGGTTTTTATTGTCAATTCTTTAACATTCGTTTACATGCACTGGTCATACAAAGAATTTGAAATTACAATTTTCTTGGCTTTCCGGAACATACAGACATAGACTAATTAAAAAGGTAAGGACATAGACAGTTATCGCACACATTAGACAGTACTTATTACATGGACTTAGACAGTACTGGGACATAGACAGTGCTCCTCATAGACAGTTTAATTTAAAGTGCAAAGAACTGGACAACAGAAGACTTGTAAGAGGACATTACAGTTAAGAGGTTTTCTGTTGTGTTTTTGTGCTTTTCCCTAAAAAAAGGGTCTTTATTCAGCGTTTCAAGATTCAGACATGGTAATAGTATGCATTTTGAAGAAACTTATGCCCAATAAGATAGAAAAAAATGTCTGTCACACCACACCACACCACCAGCAGCAGTGTGTTTGTGTGTGTGGTGTGTGTGCGTGTGTGTGTGTGTGTGTGTGTGGGTGTGTGTGTGTGAGTTGTGTGTGTAGTGTATGTGATCAACAGAACGCTCAGGTAGAAGGTTAGCGGTGCGGTGTGCGTCTTGTTGTGTGTGTCTGTTCGTGTGTCCGTGTATGCGTAGGTGTGTGGTGTGTGTGTGCAGTTGTGTTGTTATGTGTGTGTGGTGGTGTGGTCTGTGTGTGTGTGTGGGTGTGTGTGTTCACGTGTGACGACGAATATGTTTGGGTTTTCGCCATGTGCAACGAAAGCGCCAGTGTGTGCTTTCTCTAGTGTGGTGTGTGTGTGTGTTTGTTGTGTGTGTGTGTGACCGGGTGTGGTCGTGTTGGTGGGGTGTGTGTGTGTCACTGTGTGTGTGTGTTGTGTTGTGTGTGTGTGTGTGTGTGTGTTGTGCTTGTTTTGAGTTTAGTTGCGGTGGTTGAAAGTTCAGTCACAAGGAGTTATAGTAGAAAACGCAGGTGGCAAAGTTATGTTCAGTCGCAGATTATGATAACCCACTAAACCCAAGATGGGGGGGGGGGTTGGGCAGTGTGTACACTTCAAACTTTGGCCGCTAGAGGCTGACCACCACCCACTATGGGGGGGAGAGCGAGGGGTTGATTTCCGAAGTCAGCATCGATTGATCGCTTGGTGCATTGGACGCTGCTGCCAGCAGGGTGTCGGAAAGACCACGCAACCGGCGCCTGGTGTACCTCTGTATGCTCCTAGACGACGTTCGTCCAAATAGCATCACAGAGGGCAGGAGGGTCTGAACAGTTTGTGTTGCAGGGTGGCGGCTTCTGTGTCTTTGATGATCGATCATCAGTGCTTTTCCGGGTGAGGCGGTGTGGTGTAAATGTCCTGCCGGGAGAGGGGAGCTGGTAACTCCCCATGATCTTCTTCGCGGGTGTCGTACAGAACGATACAGCTGGAAGAGTGTCTTCAAGACTAAAACTCCTCCGTGCAACCCCCCTTCCACCCCGCAGGCGAACTTGGACTGACCTCACACTGTTGACTGCAGTTGGCACCGCAACGCTCTCTATGGTTCCTCTGTATGTATGTTTTCATGAGTGAGGGTGTAGCCATTGCCCTTCTAATTAGGAACGTGTTTGGCAGCAGGAAGTATCCTCCGGAAGACGCTGTGATGGGCCTTTCTCTTCGTTCAGTTGATGCGATAGTGTTGGTCAAGGTGTCCAAGAGTATTTTTTTAGGTGTCGTCGCTGATGTGCACGCCATCGCAAGGAACTTGGTTGCTGCTGCACTTCTCCACAGAATCATCGCTCCACAGCATGGCGCCGTCAGTGGTCAGCGACTGGTGGGCAGTTGTTTTTTGGACCCAACTTTGGAAGTTATCTGACAACAATCCTCCTTGGTCTTGTTCTTGTTGACATTCACAGGCAGGAGGTTGTTGTCTTTGCACCCGGAATATGGCCAACATGAGGACTTTGTCTACCGACTTCTGAAGCTCTGTAGTGAGCGTCCTCATCGCCCTTGGGTTGATGAGCCCACCAGGTTGTATCATCCGGCAAAACTTCACTTGGTGGGTTAGTTCTGCTGGGGTCGTTGTGGCAGTCCAGGTCGTGTGTCAGCAGCGTGAACAGCAGGGGCTGAGAACACTGTGATTCTAACACAACCTTGCGGAGCCCCCGTGCTCCAGGGTCGGGTGCTCGAGGTGTTGTTCAGAATTATACCCGTACTGCTTGTGGTCTTTGCATCAGGATAGGCCCAATGCATGCCGACTGGCAGTTGCAGAGGGCGAGGTGCTGAAACCTAGTTTGGGGTCCTGTGTCCAGTTGGTGATGATGAGTTTGTTGTGGTATTATGGATTGGTTATGAAGTGCTGAATGAAGTCCAATGAACAGCATTAAAGCTCTCATATTGCCCTTCCGTTCTTTATTGTCCAAGTGGGTGAGGGCCTGGTAGCGCGTGGAGGGCACAGAGCAACAAATTTGCATCCTCCGACTGGGGATGCCGTGACCGATCGTTATGGCTCGGTTCAACGCGAACTGGTTGGGGTCTAGGGTGGGGGGTTGGAATAGGGTGGCTTTGACTGGTGTGGACAGTACTAAGCCGTTCGTTCAGAAGAAATGTCGCCTTCGATGGATTATGGGGCGTCACGCCACTATGCTACAGTCAGGTACCGTCATTGGCCAAAGCATGATGGCTGAGCGTGATTTTGAACGGTACTACTATCTTCGGCACAGGTATGATGGTTAGCGAGCTTTGAAAAGTGATGGTATAGATGACTGCTTGCTCCAAAGAGAGATGTTAATGATGTCTGTGAAGACAATGTCTGTGAAACTATCCTTCGCTCTTCTGCTTAATCCTTCAACACTCGGACCAACCATAAAGCATGCAATATGTTGTCTGGGCCACGCCTGCTTTGCGTGGGTTGATGGTGGCACCGTGGTGGCCTCTATCAGGAAAAGTGTCCTCTGGCAGAGGTCTGGCAAGGTGGATCAGGTAAGGGTGTTGCGCGCCATCATGGGGGGTGTCAGGAGTTTGAGTTCTGTGGGTGAGTGTCCCCATTTTGTGCTTCCACAACTTTCAAGCGGGCAAAGGAAACTGTTCACGGTATGTCGTTCTGCATGTGAACGCAGGTAGAGAGTTGTTGGACAGCACAAGCTTCGTTGGTGCGGTTATAGTCCGTGATGGCCTGTACCCCCTGCCCTGCCACAGCGCTCTGTGCATCTCTGCTGTCTTTGAAGTGTGTTGTTATTTTGTTGCGTCCTGAGTATTCCTTTTTTGCTTTCCCTGACCACAGATTGCCGTCTGGGGACAAGGTTAGCCCTTGCTGTCTTTTTGGAACAAAGCTAGGTCTCCTGCTCTGATAAGGCTTTGTCATCTATGGCCCTCAGCAGTCGGCAATGAAAACGTCTCCTTTGAAACCATGGCTTATCGTGGTTGGCCCTGGTAGTGATGTTGTTTTATTTCAGTAAATCACAGATCATCGAGCTTTTGTGAATGTAGGAGGTCACGGTGGTCCTGTGTAACTCCTCAATGTCAATGTGATTGCCTGTGCGGTGGCAGACAGTTCCGGGTTGTTTTGAATATTAACTTCCAGTCTGTGGTTTCCTACAAAGCAGTCCTGAAGTCGTTGTGAGATGGCTCTCCTCCAGGCCATTTTCCTTTTTTCCATCCTCCACCCCCTTCTGAACTGGTTTGGGCAACCACGGAGTTTTGCCTTTTGTCGTCGTAACGTGGCATTGTAAGCAGAAGGAAGACACGAGTAGACGTGGGGTCTTTCCCAGATGATCCAAGTGTGGGGGATGGGCCTTTGCCTTGTTGCCCAACCCTTCTGATTTTGTGTAAAATACGAGGCGTATCCAGAGAAGGTGTTTTTTTCTTTCTCAGGGAGTTGTTACTTTTAGCCTTTTCGGCATAGGTTTGACATGTGATGGAAATTTTGGGAAAGTACTGTTTTGAGATTTCCGCGTGGTTCGAAATCTCCTAGTACCACTGTGAGTGGATGCGAGGCTCTGGTGTGCATGGCTTGTTGTTGTTCACTGGATGCCCCGATTGCAGCCGCGTTCAGTGCCTCTGCTTTTGAGCCAATTGTTGTATGCTGGGTGTTGCTGGGATGGTAGACGGCGATAAGACGGATATCGACGGATATTTCTCTGAGATATAGATAGAAAGCGGTCGGCACGTCTGCGGAAACTATCCGGCAAGGGTACCAGCAAACACAAGCACCAATTAAACTCTGATCTCCTCCACGGCGTGGAGAGCATTGTGCCCTCTGTTACTACTACCCGAGCATAATAGTAACAGGTGGCGACCAAAGCATCATGTGTGTTAGGACACATATTCCTCCTTCCTCTCGGTTTTTTCTCTGCATCAGACAGGGCTCTGTGCTCCTCGAGTGGGCACGTTTAGGTTTGTTACAGATGTAAAAGCACGAATCGGGCAGGGTGCCGTCGTTCAGCCCAGGATTCGGTGAATTCACGTTTTAAACACCGTAACGCGCAGCTAGTTCTCACGGTTTTTGTTCGCTGAATCTTAGTAGCCCGTTATGTCATCCATCTTAATTGTCCAGAGAAATAGACTCTGACGTTTTGCCAAGAAGAATTGATGGTATTGCTGGACGAGTTGGGTTGGCTGCATAGCCGTCGTCTCGCGCAAGCTACAAGGCTAGACGTCTGCTAAATATCCAACCATAAGCCACGTTGCCCCTTTTCCTAATTCTTCGGCGTCGCAATAGTGTAGGGCAGGACGGGTCCGCGATTGTAGTCCCTATGGTTGCCGCCGGAGATATCCTAGTCTCGTATAGTTCTTCCAGGGTTCTTCCATCTCGTACATCAATAGGGGGAATTGCTTTAAGTTGTCCAATGTCTTAAGATCTGCAACAGCTGTTGGCCGACTGTACGTGCGTGTTCCGACATATTTTGCCCGCACGATAGACATTTTTCCGAAAGGACCACATTTTAACACAAATAATAACACTGAAAGTTGGGGAAAGCATAGGGGCTGGCTGCAACCTCTCCACGTGCGCCGCCGGCCGGAGTAGCTACCCACATGGTGGTAACAGTGTCCCTCACACAACTGTGCTTCTCTCATCCAGTGTGCTCCATCATCTAAGCTTCACCTATCACTTGGATCCCTCGCATGGGATTACAACTCCATCATGTACAGTAGATAACCTATAATCCTGGGCAGTCATGGGTGAGGTTAGGGCGTCAGACTTGCATCCCAGAGGTTGCCGGTTCGACTCCCGACCCGCCAGGTTGGTGGGGGGAGTAATCAACCAGTTTGCTCTCTCCCATCCTCCTCTCATGACTGAGGGTACCCTGAGCATGGGTACCGTCCCACCGCACTGCTCCCCATAGGGCGCCACTGAGGCTGCCCCCTTGCACGGGTGAGGCATAAATTCAATTCGTTGTTGGTTGTGTGGTGCAGTGTTTCACTTGTTGTGCTGTGGAGTGCTGTGTCACAATGACATGGGAGTTTGGGAGTTTTCCCAATGGGCTTTCACATTTCTTCACCTTTTTTCATCTTCGATTCGCCCTGATCGCAAACCACAATACCGTAGAACCAATCAGGATCACTGATTTTTTTCAGAGATGTGACACACAGTCAAAAAGTATGTGGTGAGAAGTTAAAATAAGTGAAAAAAAGTAGTTCTTTCTGCAACAATGACTGCTCCATGAGTCACTTGCTTTCGAATCTGTGAATAGTTAAGAAGCGCAGCTCAGACAAATGGTGACACAAATGTGTTTCATAAGTGCAAGCGACTTCTTTAAATAACTCCACTCTTTTGGACCTCTATGCCTATGGCGTAGCTCCAGATGGAAGTTGCTGTGGCCAGCAAAAGGTGGTAGTCTGGTGTACAGAGAATAATTTTCTGTATCTTTGGAATGCAAAGTAAAACCAAAGAGATAATTGCGGCCTTCAGGAGGCACACCTACAAGAGGAAAAAAGTTAACCCCTCTCTAATCCTCCTGCTGCATCAACAGAGCTTAAAACCATTATCTAGGACAGCCTCCAACCGGGTCCTCACTCTTTGCCGTGCTGTCCTCTTGGTACAGGTGTGTCAAAGCAAGGGACCAAACAACTCAACAAAGGGCCTTAACCACATTTCACACGCCCCATGCACAGAATGACCATTCATTTTTTTTTGGGGGTTTTCCCTCAATCCAATGATCTCTTTCCATCCATCTGGTGTTCTGCAATAGACTAATTGATACAGCACAATGTAAAATAGTTGTGTTTGCAGAGTGGGCCACCGCTACTGTAATATCTACATTGAGCAAGACAATCGATGCAATAACTCTTGGATACCAATGAGTATGACATGAGTACCAATACATGAGTATGTCCTCTGTGTATATATTCACACACACACACACACACACACCATACACACACACACACACACACACACAACACACACACACACACACACACACACACACACACACACACACACACACACACACACACACACACACACCGTATGCACTCCCTGCTCTGTTCATGGTTTTTGGCACTACTAATTGTATATTCTGCTCACCAAAACTGTTTTGTGAATTAAATGTGTGCTCTGAAGTGTGTTGCTTTCAATCTCATTGAACATGTGCATAGTGACAAACACCATTCTATTCTATTCTATTCTATTCTATTCTATTCTATTCTATTCTATTCTATTCTATTCCAATCTATTCTATTCTATTCTATTCTATTCTATTCTATTCTATTCTATTCTACACATCAGCTCACCACTCAATCCTCCTTTATTCATAGATTGAATGAGCACATCAATAAAATTGGCAAACAGTGATTTCTATTGTAAAGTTGTATAAAAAGAATTAACTTATTTAGGCAGACTCGTGTGTGCACTTACTTTTATGGTTGAAAAGATGGGAGCATGGGACGTGGTTTGAGATGGAAACATTTCATCATGGTATAATGACTCAATTATTGAATTGAAATCTGCCTGAGTGTATATTAAAGCGCCTGTATACGTACGTATGTGTACGTTGGTGTTCCAATAAGAATGTCTTCTCTGCCACACTTGTGTGTGTATGTACTCTCTCAATGTGTGGTCCGTCCGAACATTGCAAAGTTATGCTTGATTGTTATTTACATTAAGAGTGGCGACAGGGTGGGGATGAGGGAGTGAATGTAGTGTATGTGGGTAGTAAGTGTTGTCTTTTCAGTGACAGTGTTCGTATTGTAATGGACTCTACCGGGGGCCTATTTGAAAACAAGATATGTTATCTAAGACCAATACATTTAATTAATGCCGGATTAAATTGAAATAGGGGAAATATTCCAATATAAATGATCAATTTATTAACAGTCTTAAACATGTATGCAGGTCTAAATCATGTCTTTTCATCCGAATCTTAAACCCGAGCACAGCAATGAATTCCCCATGTATGAAAACCTATAGCTGGCATAATATATTTAAGAGATGACCTTGTTTAATCACAGACATGTACTGTATATCTCTGGTGATGGCGGCCATATTGGATTCCTTCATTTTGAGGTACTATGGGATTTTTTGAGCCTGGTATACAGCAGATTTAAGTTAAGCATCTTTCAAAACTCATGGAAATGCTGTAAACCAAACATGAACACTAAAAAGACACTTTATCCTGCAAGCAAAAATATGGACACAGATGTGTAGCATTTTTGGGTCAAAAAACAGTGCTTTTTTGGTGGTGTCATCCCATGTTCTACTGCCAGTAACTAAAGAATGGAAATAGGTAGACACAAACTTCTTTTTTCAGGTGAAAGTAGACAGTTCAGTGCAGTTTTTGGCAGTATTGGTGTTCACAAAGACATCAGACATTATTTTCTGTGGATCTTGAAAGTTTGATCATAATGCTAAAAATCGTTGACAATATGAGACTCCCTGTTTGAAAAAAAGCTGCCAGTCAATTATATAAGCATTTTCTTCAAATCTGACCTTAAATCTGATGACAGAATGGGGTTCCCCATATATGAAAACTTAAAAATAAGTCTTATTTTCATATTCATACCTTGTTTAGTCAAAAAGAAAAGGGATTGCGAGATTTTAACCTGGTGTCGGCGGCCATATTGGATTTTGCCCGTTTGAGGCATTTCCGTACATTTTTGCGCCCGGTATACAGCAGATTTGGATTCAGCACCCTTGAATACCCCTAAATTAGTTGTATACCAAAAATTAACATGATTTGCCTTCAGGACCTTAAATAAGCACATTTTCTGAAATTCTGCCTAGACTATAACAAATGACTTGATAAGCATTGCTTATGCACTATCAAGGATGTATAACCCATTACTTAAGCATATCTGGGGAACTTTTTAAGTGAAAACCTTTCCATGCTTTCCAAAACGTTAACAAATGACTTCTTAAGCATTGCTTATGCATTATCAAGGAGTTAAAACTCATTACTTAACTATATATGGGGAACTGATCTAAAGTGAAAACCTGTTATGGCTTTACCACACATTAACGAATGACTTGATAAGCATTGCTTATGCATTACCAAGAAGTCACAACTCATTACTAACGCATATCTGGGGAACTTTTTAAGTGAAAATCTCACCATGCTTTCCAAAACATTAACAAATGACTTGATAAGCATTGCTTATGCATTATCAAGGAGTTACAACTCATTAATTAAGTATATCTGGGGAACTGATCTAAAGTGAAAACCTGTTATGGCTTTACAACACAATAACGAATGTCTTGATAAGCATTGCGTAAGCATTATCAAGAAGTTTCAACGCATTAATAACGCATATCTGGGGAACTTTTTCTGTGAAAATCTTTCCATGCTTTCCAAAACATTAACAAATGACTTGATAAACGTTGCTTATGCATTATCAAGGAATTATAACCCATTACTTAAGTATATTTGGGGAACTGATCTAAAGTGAACACATTTCCATGCTTTCCAAAACGTTAACAAATGACTTGATAAGCATTGCTTATGCATTATCGAGAAGTTTCAACGCATTACTAACGCATATCTGGGGAACTTTTTCAGTGAAAATCTTTCCATGCTATCCAAAACATTAGCAAATGACTTCATAAGCATTGCTGATGCTTTTATCAAGGATTTAAAACCCATTAGGCCTACTTAAGTAGGCCTATATCTGGGGAACTTCTCTGAAGTGAAAACCTTTCCATGCTTTCCGAAACATTAACAAATGACTTGATAAGCATTGCTTATACATTATCAAGGAGTTACAACTCATTACTTAAGTATATCTGGGGAACTGATCTAAAGTGAAAACCTTTCCATGCTTTACAAAACGTTAACAAATGATTTGTTAGGCATTGCTTATGCATTAACAAGAAGTTACAACTCACTACTTGCGCATATCTGGGGAACTTTTAAATTGAAAACCTTTCCATGCTTTCCAAAACGTTAACAAATGACTTGTTAAGCATTGCTTACGCATTATCAAGGAGTTAGCGAACCGTTACATCAGCACACACTAACCATTTACTAATGGTAGTAGATAATAGTTAAGAAATGAGGAATAACACATACATAACGACTAACTCGTTATTTACTAAGGGTTAACTATTGTTAAAATAAGGCTTATTTAAGGCTTAACTTTGCTTAGCGAACCGTTATATCAGCACATACTAACCATTTACTAACGGTAGTAGATAATAGTTAGGAAATGAGAAATAATACTTACATAATGATTAACTCGTGATTCACTAAGGGTTAACTAATGGTAAAATAAGGCTTAACTAACCCTTAAGTAATGCCTAAAAAGGGGTACTTATTATAAAGTGTTACCAGAATAGTAAATTCATGTATGAGTAGGTTAGTTGTGTGTGTGTGCATGTGCGTGTGTGCGTGCGTGTGTGTGTGTGAGAGAGAGATTATTGTCAATGTCTTATTCAAATGTTTTTAGTTAAACTGCACATTAGAGACTGGTCAAACGCAATTTCAAACTTCTGTGCTAACCCTGTTACACTTGACTTGACATGAGAAGAGGAAAAGCAGAATTCGATAGAGGATTGATGGGGAAAAGGACACACATCAGCTGATGGCAGTCTTTATACAGTAGCCGACATGCACTTGGACTTACCCATGTATTTTTTTTACCATATAAAGAGCAAACAACAGATGATGACAAACTGGGAGATGACCCAGTCAAGTCATGAATTCATTATCTAAAATCTCTCTTCCTCTCTCACTTATACTCTGTATATATGGTTTTTGCATGCCTCACAAAACGCAAACCCCATTGTCATAGCAACAGAACCAGTAAAGACGTATAGCAACACTGCGCCTCTATGAGGTCACTTCCTGACCCTATCTTCTAAACTCTCCCTGTCCATAATAACAATTAAGGGTTACACTTAACTTGATGCCATTGTCATCCATATGACATAACAGAGTCATTATAGTGTCAAAAGAGTGTCATGACACAGTCCCCCTTTCCTTGACATCTTTTGTACCTCTCCCTCACTCTGTCATGTCACTTTATTTCTTTTCTCTCACTCTGGCTCTGCTTACACCTTTCTCTGTCTCCTCTCACTTACTCACTGTCTCACTCTGCTTTGCTCTATCTGCTTATCTTGCTCTGTCTTGCCAGTGCGTGTGTCTCTGTTCCTCCCTAAAGTGGAGATCGATGGACCCGTGCGCTCTGTAACTAGTCTGGCTGTGTGCCTGGACGCTCCGTCCTTTTAGTACAGCGGGGTCAGAGCACGTTAGCGCCCGGCTGCTCTGATAAACATCTGCCGCCCCTGGAACAGTCACTCACTTGCTCACATCACAGAGAGGACATGATGAACCACTTTTGAAGTCTTGATACGCGTGTTCTATTCACACCATCAAGAGACACTCTCACACATGAACACCATACTGAAAAAGACATGCGCACACACACACACGCAAACAAACGCACAGACCCACAGACACAGTTGATTTAATAGTATTTGAGGCC
>NC_085878.1:20333501-20396001 GCF_034702125.1 Engraulis encrasicolus
AAATTACATTCCAACCAACAAAGGAGCTAATTAGCAACTACGCTTTCCAGAAATGCATCCCTGATCTGCAGCTTTCTGTGTGCACTATGCATACAAATAAATGTGTTGATTTGGTGAATGTCCAGTAATTTGAAATTGCATTATTTCACACGGGCTTGCTAAAAGTATTTGCTCAATATTTGAACGCTAATGAGAGAGCGACTGAAGTGGCTGGTGTGACTGTGTTAGATTTGACTGCTTGCCAGGCTAACTCTCACCTGCTGTCACGAGCCATGTCATTAAGCATAGAGATATATGAAGAGAGAGAGAGAGAGAGAGAGAGAGAGAGAGAGAGAGAGAGAGACAGAGACAGAGACAGAGAGAGAGAGAGAGAGAGAGAGAGAGACAGAGACAGAGACAGAGAGAGAGAGAGAGGTGATGTTTATGTTGTCATTTTTCCCCTTCCTTTTTCCCAGTTCTCTGTATGATTTCTCATGCTGCTATGATTGACAGTACTGGGGGGCTAGGACAAGGCTGCCATTTTCAATAAATATCCTCCTGTAACACCTGTAGTTTTCAATTACGCTAAGGAGACCACCATCAGTGTAATCTGTAATTGGAACACATTTTGGTGCCGCGTTGGAATACATCACTCCCTCCCACTGGTTGTAAATTTGATGCCAACAGAAAAGTTAACCAGCAATCTGGAGACTGTTTTTTTGTGCAGTATCAAGATTAAAACTATTGAGAGTTTTATTCTCCTACTCAGTTGTTTCTTCCCCAAATGGGTAATTGCAGACACATGTCTCAGGAGGATTTTGCCTCACACTTGGACACGCTCACAAAGTAAGGGCCAAGATTGAGCAAGAGATAAAATATTGGAAGTGGATAAGTGCATGTTCCTTCTCTTCTTATGAGTAGAGTGTAACATTGTTCTGTGTCCATTATCAAAGTGTGCATTGCCCATTCAATAATAATTAAAAAAATAAAAAATACAAAAAATGTCCACCACCAAAACCTATTTTGAATTTTACACTTAAAGTGATATTGTCCCATTTTTGGTAATAAGCTTATTTTACGCCTCCCCTTGAGATAAATAATAGGGTTTTACCATTCTCCTGTACTTTCAGCCGTTCTCTGGGTATGGCAGTGCAAATTTTACCTCCAAGCTAGCAGTTAACATTGAGTCTTATGAGACCAGTTAGCCACCAGCTGGTCTCATAGGACTCAATGTTAACTGCTAGCTTGGAGGTAAAATTTGCACTGCCATACCCAGCGAACGGTTGAAAGTACAGGAGAATGGTAAAACCCTTTTATTTAACTCAAGGGGAGGTGTAAAATAAGCTTATTTCCAAACAATGGGACAGTATCCCTTTAAGGGTGGTGGTGGGGTACCATCATCCATTATCATGAGCAATCTTGGAAAGACAACGGACTTTTGAGGCCACTGCATTTCTACAGAATATGTCTTGGTGGCTGCTTCCATGTGTCCTTTTGGCAAAGGTCTCAAAGTAGAGCAAATACTTGTGAGTCCTGGAACCTTAACATCCCTTTAAAAGACTGTTGTGACATTACTGCCCTGCCAACACAAGGCAAGATTCACATTTGGCATCATGTGCCATAATCTGTAAAGTTTGTTAAAGGCCAACTTCCGATAAAACTCAGTTTTACTCACTCCTTTCGAAGATTGGACGGTCACCCCAAGTTAAACTCACTTTCAAGGCTCTCATAGCGGTGCGTCAACTCTCCTGGCTGTGTTTCCCAATTTACATAAATAATGCAGAGAAACGAGCGAATCACGAAAGCCTTTCTGTGTTTCGTCACGTCGAAAGAAGGCGTTGCCCACAAAGGTTTATATCGACCCATTTATCTAAAAACATGTCGAGTAATTTTTTTCTGCTTGTTTTCAAAACAAGCAACGTCTGGTGGCCGGAAACATAGCTTAGCTTAGCTATCAGCTGGTTGCTACTCTCAGGTACACACACAGCACAAAGCCTCATACATAAAGCCAGCTCACTCTGGTTGCTCCGTGCCTGCAGCTCGCCTAGGGGTCGCTGTCGAAAGAGCACAGCCCTGAATGGAGCCTGCACGCCTCCGCTGGCGCCCCTATAGTGCAGTACCACCCGGGGAAGTGGCGACTCTGTTTCTCATTACATTCTCTCCAAGCACTGGAGGACTGAGCCAATCAGAGACGCGTTTCTTCGAGAGCAGGAGGAGTGAGCCAATCAGAGACGCATTTCCACGAGAAACACGGAACACTCTCTCGTTTCTCCACAAGCCACCTTGCCAGCTTGCAAAAACGTCTTGAAACAAAGCAACCAGAACGTTTTTTAAAACAGGACCAACGCGTAACACATTCAATAACAATGGGGAACACTGCAATATTAATTAAATGACGTTGAGAGGCCATCTTTAACGATACACTTACTCAAATCGTGTCGTAGCACTGCTTCAACTGTGCGATTTACTCATGAGGGGCGACCAGGAGTTCAAACAGTTTTGATTTTCTTGCGACCTAGATTGCAGATCGCAAGTTGGTCGTGAGGTGAAATTGCTTGTCATTATCCTATTGAATTTCCCTCGGAGATCAATAAAGTTTCTCTACTCTACTCTACATGTACAGTACACGATACGTAAAGCCTTCGGCACGCTTGCTGCGAGCTGTAAATTACGTGCGTCACCGCAGGCAACCGAATGCACATGCTTGCTTTAAAATCAGTAGACCAAGACGCACAATACTGATGTCACCCAGGGGCAGAGAGCGCGCCGCATTGTGATGTGGAAATTGGGAACACAGACGGCAAGGAAAACAAAAAAACTAAACAAAAAGAAAGACTCCCCAGGCAAGGAGACGATACTGCTACAGCTTTTATATTTGCCCGCTCCTTTTTCAAAGTGCAATGGGGAAGTATGATCGCAAATGTTTGTAATTTCGGACAAGCTCAATGAGAAACTCTTAAAAGTTGCTGCCAGCGTCGTTTTCACGAGAAGCACTCGCATGGAACTGTGCAGTCTTTCTTACGATCGCCCCCCACAGCGACTTTGAAGATATTGCACCTAACGCACGCCTTTGGCTGTCGTGTCTAACGCACGCAAAATTGACATTAAATGTTAACGCGTTCATGAACGAATTGTGCCCGCGCACGCGTCTCCTGCAACAAGCATGCGAAGGCCAAACTAATGATTGAGCAAGATATCGGCCCGATTCCCGAAAATAATTCCTCACCCTTTAACTTACAGGATTGACAGGTGCTTTTCCCATAACATTATACTCAAGTAATCCTGTAAATTAGACCATCTGAGAAAAAGAGGTATTAAAAACAGGACCCATGAGACGATTGATTCAGAAACCATAATCCTATTTTGAGCATGTTATGCTTTACATATGTGCCTGTGTACATGGTTCTCCATGTGTGCACTATAACAACCAAAGAGCTGATATGACAGGGTGGAGTGACTGAAAGAAGCTTACAATCAGGGCCGCTGACAGCTTTAGCTGGGCCTGGGACAAAGTCACCAGAAAGGGCCCCCTACCAAATACATAGAATGTAATGGGGACCCAATTCTGGGACCCCTCATTCCCTGGGCCCAGAACAGCAGACCTGTTTTTCCCCTCTTGTCGGCTTCCCTGCTGACAATGATACAGGAATGGTTATTTCTGTAGTATCAGAGCAAAGGAAGTATTCCCAAACCTAAAATGAGGCCAGAGCCTGTTTCTTGTCCCGTGGAGCCTGAACTTTGATAGGGTTGCAGCAAGCCTCATCTCATCTTCCTGTCTACAGTTTCAGCACTCTCTGGGTGTTGTATTTCACTTGTTCTGGTACTTTGCAGAAATGGGCAGTTTTTGCCTTCCCTCCCTTTTTTAACATCCTCATGTTGTTCCTTTCTCTATCAGCATTAACTTTCATCCTTTGCGTCTGAGGAGAAAATGGTGGGCCCGCAACTCTGCGCTTTTGATTAACTCCACTGCAGGCTTTTGGAAGGGGATGAGACAGATGTGCCCTTGGAAGAAGAAAAAAAAGAAAAGAAAGAAAAAACAGACAGCGAGAGGAAGAAAAAAAATCTCTGGGTGTTAATTCTCTGCTGATTACAAAAAAGAGGAGTGTGATTCAACCTTCAGGGTTGTTTTGCAGTTGTTGATGTGGATGTTGTTATAGCCTTCCTTGTACTTCGGAGATGCTGATGTTCCCTTCTGCTCTATCTAAACAAATGCAAGGACTGGCAACGCACAGTCAGATAGGAACACTTGACGGAGTGGGTGTGAATGTGTGGTAGCAGTAATTAGCTAAGGAACACATGTTTCAGAACAGCTTTTTCACAACAATTTGGCCTTGAGGAAGGCAGCCAGATGGGTCTTCGCTTATTTCATTTTAATCTTTTTGGTTCTTCCTATTTTCTCTTCCATTACTTACACAACTTACAACTAGCACAATTCAAAGTGTTGACAAATATGGCCTTTATTTAATTATGAGCTGCCTCTTCTGCTCTGCTAAAACAGATGCAATCTTAATTGTGTGAAAACCTTGAGGTAGGGCAACAAATGTTTCCAACAATAACGTTTGTTTTTTTACAGTTATACAAGACATTACTCAAGAGTATTTGTGCTTCTGTAAGTACATTACTGTAGCCTATGTATGTACAAACCCCAACTCCGGTGAAGTTGGGACGTTTGGTAAACTGTGAATAAAATCAAAATGCTATCATTTTCAAAACATTCAATCCATTCATTAGATGGAGAATAGTGAAAAGAGAACATATTAAGTGTTAAAACCGAGAAAAAATATTGTTTTGGGGGACATGCGTATTCATTTCTAATTTGATAGCTGCAACACGTCTCAAATAAGTTGGGACGGGGATCAGTACAATACGAGTATCCAGGTATAAGACCATCACAGAGAGGCTGAGTCACTCAGAATTAAAGCTACAGAGGGAATCATTACCATAGTTATTACATACATTTGTCAATTCCCTTTGATTTACCATGATTGAGTGTATATAAGACATGTTTTTGTCATTAAAATCATTGTATAGGTTTATGACATCATGAAATATATATTGGCTGTAGTCTCACTCTAGCACTCCAAGAATTACAGCTATTGAAAATTGCCCATTAAGAATGCTTCATGTGCAAATGATAAACATTCTCCTATGCACCCATGCTCACTTGAAATAGACCCAAAAGACATGGGAAACTGTCCTTTGCTTACAGAAGTCAGCAGAAGTTGCAGAAGTCAAGTCTCTTTGAAAATAATAGTGTCTTGCACATCCTTTGCTACAGTGAAATGGACCGTCCAACTTCTATTAGTGCTAACTTCAAAAGTCAGCCTCCACGATGGCATGGGGGTGCAGTAGTTCATTGATTAAGTTGTTCTTACTCACCTGTAGCGTTAAATACAGTGTTGAATGATATTTTGGGTTTTAAACAGCAATTAAAGCCACTCATGCATTGTATTTTGAAGGGAGATCTTCAATTACTGCCACATACTAAGGACAAAATGCATTCTCTACTATGTTTAAACAGTTTAACTCCATCATAAGGACCAGCAGGTGATAAAATGGCGGGCTTTTGGTCAAGATCTGTCACACTGTAAGCACTACAGAAAGGAAAACATTGCGAAACATGACAAGGAATACACCCACCATTTAAGCTGGTGAAATCATGGCCAAGATAGGAATTAACACTGCTTTTTAAAAAAATCATCTCATCGGTTAATGTATTTAACTGTTAAGTGTTATCTTTTGTTTTGTTTTTAGTCTTCCTCGACATTTACTGCCTTTTGTTGTCCCCGTCCCAACTCTTTTGAGACGTGTTGTTTTTACATATTCATAAATATCCCCCAATCATTAATTTGGTCCGTTTTGATGGCTGATATGTTTTCTTTGTGCCGTTCTCCATCTAATGTAAGTATCAGACGTTTTGAAAATAGCAGTATTTTCTTATTATTCACAATTTACCTTGCGGCCCAACTTCTATGGAGTTGGGTTATGTATGTAAGCGCCAACCTGAGTGGTTTGTTGTCATTTGTTAATTGTGACAACAATATTAAGCTGAAACTCATATCGTAGTCCAAAAGTTGAATGAAACATGGCGAAACGTGGTGATACCTTCACTCCTAGACGCCCCATTCCCCCCTCCCCTTTCGTGCGAGAGGACTGGAGTGAATGTAATGCATCGAAGTCGAAGTACTCCGGATGTGTTACTACGCCTTTCATTACAGTGCCATTATTTATCTAGGTAGGAAATCGCCATGTTTCATTTTGTGCAACAAAGAACACGCTGAACAATTTAGTCACCTCTAAGGCAACAAATTCTGTCCTTCGGCAAAGCTGAGCCAAACTAATGCTAACGAGTTTGGGCCGCGCACGTTGCTGACTGGGGGCGCATCCCAAGACGAGGAAGGTCGGGAAGAAGAGCTCATCTCAGGTCAGAGAAGAACAAACTTTATTATTGAAACACGGTGAACTGTTCCTTTAAATGTAGGGTAAAGGTCTATGTTTCACTCTAATGCTTCATGGAGAATGATTCCAGAATTCAACGCGGCACAGGATGTATTACGCTACGCACCTGCCCACTGGGCCACAGCTGCAATTTCCTCACCTGGTTGGAAATTGTGCAATTTGGGGTTATTATCAAGACAACAAAAGTGTTTTTTAAAAGTGAGAAATATCAGAAATCCTCCGAAATGAAAAAGATTGGTAACTATAAATGCACTCAGAGAGTGCAGACCTCCACCAAGGAAGCTGTTTGACAAAACATTTTACTATGTTACACACCCTTTTTTTATTTTAAGTGTCTGTACTGTAGACCTTTTGTGGTGCAGGCTGTAGCCATGCTGTGACGCAGCCTCTACAAATGGCCCTGTTTGTAAACTGTGCACTAGCAAAGTTCTCTATGCCTCGTTTTACATGTCAACAACCCTGCGACTCTGCTGAATGAAGTATTGAGCAACTTTGAGCAACGTAAATGGATGGAAAGTAGAGATTTTTAACAATGGCTTAACAGGTGCCGGTTCATCACAGCGGAAGCTAAATGTCACCTTGCTCTTGGAATTCTGAATAGGACTCGGAACTCTGAATGAAGGGGACCTATGGAGACGAGGTATGTGGCAAAAGATAGGGCTCAGCATCACGTTTTATAAGCCATTTCACACTGGATGAAAAAAATTGAGAGATGGATTTGATGTAGTTAAGGTTCATCAGAAAGGTGCTGATGGAATTGTACATGTAAAATGTAGAAAGACGTACACAAACAAATAACAGCTTAAGGTACAGCAACAGAGTAAAGCTGAAGCTCCAAAAAGAAGTGCCAGAGTAACCACTGGTCCTTTCAACAGCAAGACAGACTGTCTTTTCTGTGGCACCACAATAACACATGGCACTAAAGACACAAGTTGTGTTAAGTCTGATTCGCTAGTTGAGTCTATTCTTTTTTAAATACTTTATTGTGTTCATTCAGAATTCAGCGAGTATTGATAGTATTCATTTATAAACACATTTTCAATCATTGTTTTCTTGTTTTTTCTCCCTCGTGTGCATTTCACCTTCCTCCCCCGTGTAAACTTCAAGTAAGACATAATAATAATAATTAAAACAGAAAAAAAACAATGATAATAAAAAGTTTAAAACCAAAACAGACAAAATCACCTATAGAAAAGCAAACCAAAACATTACTGATACCGAATAGTTGAGTTTTCTCTTCAGTGTTGTCACAAACGTGCAGATGAATGGGCTTTCACGGTCAAGGGCAGGATTGAGTATTACGGTCGTGAACTACATGCTGCTGACTGCTCTGTATTTACCACCACTTATGCAGTTTTCGTAATGGATATAACATCCTAATACAATTTCAACAAGACAAAGAGGCAAAACGAAAAAAGTCTGGTCGCCCCAAAAATGAAGTTCAGGAGCAAGCATTCCTCCAACTTTGTTCTTACCTTGAAAATCATGATGAAGAACAAATGACAATTACTCATGCTCAAGATAAAATGAGGTAATTCAGGGCTGACCAGTATGTGGAACCATATGGAAACCAATATTTAAAGAGAAAATTGAGAGAACAATACCAGGACAATGTACATTTCACTGAGGGGGAAGGCCTCCATGACATAGTGACATTCAGAGAGCGCACATCCCACATTCTCAGATCTTTTTTTTGTGACCAAAAAATGGATGAGGAATCCCAGAAACAAGCAGAGTCCAATGTACCATCTGTTATGGACCAGTACCCAACCTCAAAATCCCTTGAGCTTGACAAAGCACTTTTGTTTGTTCCTGAAACTTTGCAAACACTTTTGAATGGTCTTTTTGTGGGTTCGGAGACCAGCCGAAAGGTTGCAGCTATTGGGCAGGCAATTGTTCAGGCAGCACGACCATGTACATTACAACTTGGCCTTGCAGTACAAGCACATCATATTTATCGACCAAAATTCCTTGTGGATACCCCTCATGGAATGGGGTTTGCTTCATCTTACAAAGAGGTTTTGCGTTTTGAAAAAAATGCTGCTGATTCAGTTGCCCCAGACATATTAGCTGATGACATGAGTTGACACTTCTTTTTGCTGGGGACAATGTTGACCACAACATCCTTGATGCCAACAGGACATTCCATGGAATGGGAATCATAGCAGCAATAAATCCAAGTAAAAAACTACAACAACGGATAATTCCAAGAAAGGTCATTATTTCACAGGACAAAGTACAATCCCAGTCATCCAGCATATCTGTACAGAACATGAGCAGCAAACCACTGTACAGCAGCAAACCACTGTACCACCTAGCGCTGATACAGAATGATGGAACAGTGGATGTTCTGTGGGAGCCGTCTCTGAATTTCAAACAGGAAATTCCAGGTTCAAGGGATGATGCGTATCCTTCATCAAGGTCTTGCACATCCTGGCCCATCACCAATTGTGTTTTTTGTCAATGTCTGGAGACAAAACATGTATATTGTCCACATTGACTTTTGTTTGTGACCAGGCCATGAAATACCCCACCAATTATTACATTTGATCAGCCACTTTATTGGAAAGCAGCAGAGATCATCAGGGATGCACCACAGAGCAGTCCCCTGAAAAGGGTAGTCCTAATGCTTGGAGGTTTTCATACATTTATGAACCTGCTTGGTGCAATAGGCACACTGATGGAAGGCACAGGACTGAGGAACATTATGGAAGCTGTGTATGGGTCAAGTACTGTCCAGCAGATGATGACTGGAAAGTCAGTGCAGAGAGCTTTTTGTGCACATTTGCTGGTGGACAGATGTCTCAATCACCTGGTTGTATCAGCACTGCAGGAGGATGACTCACAATTTGCGTGCTTAGTGAACCAAGCTGGACAGATATATTCCTCCATTGTAACAAAACAAATAACTTTGGAGTGACACAGCATCAGACATGTTGTACATCATTATGGAGAAGTTGGATAGTAAGAGGGCAGACCTTTTGTACAAGGTCAAAAACTAGCCAGCTCTGGGTAAACTATCAAAAAATGCTGCAGACAGCCCGAGCTTTGATAAAGGAAGATCGCACTGGCTGTTGGCAGATGCACTTGCGCGCAATCTTGGACTGTCTTACAATATTTGCTGCAGCTGGGCACTTTAACTATCTTAAGTCTGCATACTTTTACCTCCAAGAAATGTGCCAACTTGAAAGCAGGCAACGTGATGTACATAAGAAGTTTTCCAGGGGTTTTCATGTCATTCGCCGCAGTAACGGACACTGGGCAGGCCTCAGCTCTGACCTTGTCATAGAGCAGACATTGATGAGATCCCTGAAAAGCATTACATGGCAGTGGATTTACTGAGGACATGTGGGCATTGTGGACCATGTCTACGCCAATTAGCTGTGAATACAGCAGTGCCTTTCAGGAATTCAGGAACACATATACAACCAGTGAGCAGCACAGAGACTCTTCAGAACCCAGGATGCAAAGAGATCATTTGGACCTAGACAAAATCAAGTCAAAGCTTGCCATGTCCTCGCCATTCTCTAAAGACTCATCTCTGAGAAATATTGTAACTGGGGTGGTTGCCAACAAAGACGTAAATGTCCATGAGTTTGAGACTGTTGGCAATCAAACGGAAAGCCTGGGCTAACCTTGCTAACCCATGATCGAACCACTGATCCTGCTTTACTCTTCCAATGTCTCCTCATTGTGTCAAAAACTGGGCTCTTTTCATTGGAAGAAGTGATGAGTTATGAGCTTTGATCAGTTCCTGCTGCCCTGTTTGAAGAGAGGGACATCTTTCGTAAAGCTAACAAGCCCCAGTTAGCCCAGGCAGTCACTGATTGGTTAATTCAGAAATCAGTGTTTCCCATACATTGAGGAAACTATGGCGGCCCGCCAGAGTTTAAATTTGGCCGCCATAGTTTCCGAAAATGTAAAAAACAACAACAAACAAAAAACAAAAAAAAATAAAAATTCAAATTTTTTTTATTATTATTATTTTTTTACGATGTCCGTGTTTGTTAAAAGCGATTTCAATTACGATTTCCTTTGCATTTTCCTCCTGGAGTCAGGGCTCTACAGTGCGAGCATTTTGCTCGCATATGCCCCTAAAATAAATGATGGTGCGAACGAAATAATGGAAAGGGCGCACGTGTGCGAGTAGATATTTCAACCCTTTCAATCGTATTTTGCTCCTAAAATAAATACACCCCATAGAGAAACGCAGGAACGTGTGAACGAGAGAAGGCGCAAAAGACAGCGTGCGCGCCGCGCACAGAGAAACAGAGGCAGACAGACAAACAGTCGGGGGAGTTTTCAAATAAGATAAGCGTCGGGAGTATCGAGCGCTTCCAATGACGGAGAAGAGCTGGAGTGAAACTTTAGCGCTAGAATTGCTAATTCTCCGCTTAGCACAAATGCTAACAAATGCTCAACCTGTTAACTTTGTGAGAAGAAATAGCTTCGGTTTGTACATACACTTATCTTGTAAGTACGTGGCTTGTACTGTTTATGTTACTCCTCCTGAGACGTTGGCAAGGGAGGACACATAGCAGGCTATCTCTGTGCGCTCACTTGCTCAGCTGTCATCATCACATCACATCATGTGAAATCAGTATTTTGTTGGACAGTCTCGGGGTGTAGCCTAGGGCACGTTTTTGATGTGCAAGCCTTCAATATTTCCAAATTGTTATATAGAGGAAATGTGTTTGGTTGGCATCCACTCTTTTTTGTTTCATTTCTAAAATGCAAGTATAGAACAATGTTATATTTTCAAAGGGTAATGTTCAGATTACTGAGTTGCTGTTACTGTGGTACCAAATGCAATTTAAAAAAAAAACACAGGTAGGCTGATCATAGCCTCATAGGCTACATAGCATACCCATATGAGAGTCATTGTATTTTCAGGACATAAGTGTAATTGCCTCTCTGGTCTCTCTTGTAAAAAATCTGCCCCCCTGACCAATTTCATCCCAGCACCCTGCCAGATCCTGCTGTGTAGGCCTAAATTGGAACACCCGCTGCGTATAGAAATGAATGTGATAGAGTAAATACATCCTATAGAGAAAACCACAAGTGCTTGAAAGAGAGAGGGATCAAAAGCCTTGTCAAGTTGTTGTAGTTAACTTGGGTTTGGGAGCAATAAAAAAAAAACCTTCCGAGAAGGGACAGTTGGGATGAGTTTACTAACACTCCCCAGGCTTTGTTTTACAGTTGTAATGAGTTAGGTGACAGGCCTTCATTGACAAGGCAGAGGAGACATCGGGCTGCATATAGAAATGAATGTGTAATGAATGTGAATATAGACATAAATGTGTAATATGTTGTTCAGCCCCTTTAATGGGAGGAATTTGGGAGGAAAACTGGCCCTGTGACCAGCACCCCTCATGTAGAATGTGTACGCCTATGTGTGTGTGGGGAAAAGGCATAGCCTACCCTCTTAGACCCTTTTTGTTTATGCGTTAACAATTTCACAGCAATCTTAAATTCTTATCTCTGCTCCTATTTTGTTTTATTATTTTTTTCATTACATAGACCCCTGCATGTGTATTATGTAGCCTTATTTCTCAAAATATAAATGGCTGAAATGTAGGCGTAGGCCTATAGTTTCTCCATGCGCCAATGTCATACTGTACTCATTGTTTTGCCATTTTGCATTTACACTGCGTTAATACCCCCCTCCGGACAAAAAAGCCCCCCGACAAAAAAATCCCGGCTGCCCCCATAGTTTCCAAAATTTCTGTGGGAAACACTGAGAAATCAAACCAAATGGGACACCCAAGTCACGCCCTCTACTTCCTGGTTCATGGGGCAGACGGTTGCAAAATATTAGCCTCAGACGACTTTGTTGCTGTCGACCAACATAGAAGAAGCACATGAGCGAGAACCTGTTGTCACGATGTGGGTGTTATTAAATACAGCACATTTAAAGTCGGCCACAAATATGAACGAGACGATGAGCTCGCACCAGTTTGCTCTACTAACACACCACGTGTGAGGAGTGGGGGGACAGGCAGTGAGGAGGAGCTGAAGTGGGGACCTGCGCAAACTTGTGTAGGGGTGTGAGACAAGACTCATATACACATGTGAGTGAGTTGTTGACCAACCAGTTCATGGGCACGAGACCTCGGAGGCAGTCTGCAGGCGAGCGTTGAAGGGGATACGCAACTGCAGAGGTTGCAAGATCTGACTGCTTTCATCCCGCGATAGTTTGACACCATGTGACATGTCACCTCGTCGACGCAACATCACCAAAATTTTGAACGTTGACAGGAAATCTAACCGTCATGCAACTTTTTGAGCCAGAATGCATTGCTGTCTAAATACGGGTATCTCAAATAAGCTTATTGAATGGAAGTGAACGAGGCGAGTCGTGGTGCACTTGTGGTGCATAAGTGGAGGTCCAAGGTTTGGATTGTTGTCGAAAAACCCCTCATTTCAAGCCCAGTAATTATTGTTTGACTCCCTCTGCCCCATGGACCAGGAAGTAGAGGGCGTGACTTAGGTGCCTCATTGTCCTTGAGTGCGTCTTAATATGCGACCTTGCCTCCTCCACTTGCGCTTGTCTCCTCGTCCTGCCTCCTGGCCCCTCCTCCGTGGAGAAAACGATAAAGTTTCCCAGCTGTCAGCCTAGCCACAACAACTTTTGAGGGACTGTTTTTCATTCACCATCCCAATTGCAAATGAGAAAAAGACTCTACAATTGAGCTTTTGCAAGATATTGAAATATAATGCCGTTGTCAGTGATGTCATCATGACGAGAAGCAAGTGGAGGAGGCAAGGTCGCATATTAAGACGCACTCCTTGATTCTATCCATGGGGGTCAGGATTTGGCTGGTTAGCTCCGCCGATTAGCAAGGCACTTCCTCGTCGACCCTTTTCGCAAATTCGCTCATTTCCGATACCACTTCGCTCATGATGATTGGTGGGTGCGCGAGTTTAGTGTTGGGCACACAGACCTATATAGGTCTGTGGTTGGGTACCTTATAATACCTCCATGCATTCAATGTCCGTCTTCAATAGCGTTCTGGTCAACCTTACTTCAGTCAGTAACGTGGCACATAATTGGCTGAGTTAACTGGTATCGGAAATGAGCTCCATGAAACTCAATTTTGGAAGCAGAAAAAATTGTTCAATTTTGTCTGAATAAACTAGCCTACCATTTCCTACTGAAATGAATGGGGGCGGGACTTGTTCACTGTCTCCAGGTCTCATACTACCTCCATGATGGAAATAAGCTCATTTTAATAAGCATTTTTGGAAATAAGCTCATATTACACATCCCCTTGAGTTAAATAATTGAGTTCTCTTTCTCCTGTACTTTCAACCGTTCTCTGAGTACGGCAGTGCAAATTTTACCTCCAAGCTAGCAGTTAACATTGAATCCTATGAATCAGTTAACCGCCAGCTGGTCTCATAGGACTCAATGTTAACTGCTAGCATGGAGGTAAAAATTTGCACTGCAATACTTAAGGGGAGGTGTAATATAATAATAAGAGCTTATTTCCAAAAACGGGACAGTTTCACTAGCAGATCCAGTAATTAGAATTTTACATGGTCAAAACATGTATGAAACACAGGCGCGGTCCTTGCATTGAGGCGTTGCTAGGCAACCGCCTTAGGCCCCATCCAGCTCAGACCAGCTGTAGGGGCCCCCTCTGACCCCCTCTGAAAATTTCACACAGGCCTGTGGCTGGTGATTGGGGCCCTCGGACAGTTATTCAAAAGATAAATGGTGATTTTCATAAATAATGCATTTTCTATGTTTAAATTGGAAACAAGAACAGTACAATAGGCTATTACAAAAAAAATACAGATTCCGTGCACCTCCTCTATTTCTTGTTAAAATGGAATATTCCATCTATGCGTGCCATGTGCGCAAGTCCCTGAACATTCAACGACGTCTTAAATAAGGAGGATAACTGTCAAGCGCCACACTCAACAAACTCTTCATGGTCAGTAACATCAAGCGGAGCACAAAAAATAGGAAGGCACGAGACGTTTGCAGATAGCGTTTGCTATGTTCTGTGTTGTTAGACTACACGTCACCACTCAAAAGAAACAAAACAACCATAGGAAAAAAAATGAACACCGGCAATCCCCTGATTTTTTTTGATAACGCTGTGAGTAGTGCAGGCAAGAAAACAACTTGTGCATTGAGCGTGGAGTAGCCTATGTTACTTCGATACTTCATTAGACTTCACAGGCACACGAGCGCAGGGAGAGTGAAGGCTGTGCTTCGGTTTATCTTGTGCACGCGCGTCTTCAAAGGGTTTGTTCGGGGCGACCGCTTGACAGAGAGCGCGCTTTTTGGTTTATGCAGTAAATGTCTCCTTGATTAGTTTTTGGAACTTAGGGTGTCTAACGTCCACGAAGACAATAGCCTATCCACGTGAAAACGCGAACACCTACAAACCGCTGTTCTGTCGGAAAAGAGTGTGCACCTGTCGCTTACTCTGTCTACTTCCCACAGCGACATTTAAAAGTCTCCCATGAAATCCAACATACAACATATGAGAAGTGCAGGCAAGATGGCAACTCGCACATTGAGCGTGTAATTGGCTACTTTGATTAGGCCTAGATTTCAGGCACGCGAGCAAGGGGAACGTGAAGGCTGTGTTTCTGTTTAACCTGACTGCACGCACGTCTCTTCTGGTCTGTTCAGGCAGGCTTGGGTCAGGGCGACCGCTTTACAGAGAGCGCGCTTTTCGGTTTATTCAGTAAATATCTCCTTGATTAGTTTTTGAAAGTTGGGATGTCTGTAACATCCACGAAGACACCTGAAAACGCCAAATGCACCGCTGTTCTCTCAGAGAAGAGTGTGCACCCGTCGCCTAATATGTCTACTTCCCACAGCGACATTTAAAAGTCTCCCATGAAATCCAACATCCAACATAGGAGAAGTGTAGGCGAGATGGCAACTCGCACATTGAGCGCGGAATTGGCTTCTTCGATTAGATTTCACAGGCACGCAAGCGAGGGGAGCGTTAAGGCTGTGTTTCTGACTGCACGCGCGTCTCTTCTCAATGGGTCTGCGTCTGTTCAGGTAGGCTTGGGTCAGGGAGACCGCTTGACAGAGAGCGCGCTTTTCAGTTTGTTCAGTAAATATCTCCTTGATTAGTTTTTGAAAGGTGGGATGTAACACCCACGAAGACAATATCCACCTAAAAACGCCAAATGCCTGCAAACCGCAGTTCTGTCAGAAAACAGTGTCCACCTGTCGCTTATCCTATGCTACTGTCTACTCCCCACAGCAGCTTTTAGAAGTCCTCCATGAAATCCCAAACCAACCTCACTTCAAATAGGTGACAGCAAGCATGCACATATGAAATAACACTTCAGTGAGGGGGGGAAATCACTCTGCTCTCATATTTAAGTGAAAATGGGATTACAGAAAATGTCACATTTTAGTTTGTTCAATTTTTGCATGAAAAGTTGCAAATAGGCTTATTCATTGAAATCTGTCCAGAAAGGGTTGTAGCCCAAGATTGCCTGGTGTTTTTGTTTGTAATTATTTTTTTAATGGAAAATCATGATTCAAAAAAATCGAAATAGGCCTATAGATTTTATGTTTAAAAAAATGTGATATGAAATGGGCCGATGGGCCCCCTAGCTAAATTCGCCTTAGGCCCCCAAATTGCTAAGTCCGCCACTGATGAAACACCACTTTTCTTCGTCATTTCAAGGTAATTCTAATGGTGCCTTCACGGACTCCGGAGCTCTCGAGACAGCTGACGAAACAACAGATTTCTGAGGTTTGCTGCATGAACGCCACAGATCCCGGAACAATCGGAAATCATGCGTGTTTTGTTTTGGTTCTCTTTTCTTTTTTTCACCTCCACATCCATGACATATCATTATAGCTTAAGTAGGCTAAATTAAACAGAGACCAGCATTACTAATATATGTGCATCTGCAATTAAATGACATTAACTGGTGTTGTTGATAGTGATTACAAGATGATATTTGAGCATTTGTGATATTGTTTACATGCCAGTTGCGTACATGGGCGCCATGTTAGTGATGCATTTGTTGTCACTGGAAACGTCAGCTCGGGAACTCGTTATATACTTCTGCCTGAGATCAACCTCGAGAAATCTCGATCTGACATTATGTCACCAAATGTTCACGCCCACTTTCCCTGAGTTTAAGGTTCGGGTTTCTTGAGATTCTCAACATTTTGAACGAGTTATAAAGCCTCAGCAGAGAATTTAGAATACAGGGAGAAGATTCACACTGATTGGTTCCCATTTTAGCCAGTTAGCTTTGCATGCATACTGCAGTTCCTATGGAGTGTCCACTAGTTGGCGAGCGCCGGTAAGTCTTTCACGTGGGAAAATGTATGGAATGCAAAAGGGAGCCCAAATGCTAAATACATTGCTAATGCAATTTCCAGTCACAAATCTCATCAACAAAATATTCCTGGTAAGCACTATTGCTGGTGTTTAATGTAGGCTGTATTGTCAAATCTTTGAGGTTTCTAGTTTTACAGCAAAGATTTTGACCTGTACTCGCTAGCATCCCTCTAATGTTTATGGGTTTGACCACTCATGAATTGAGTTTTGTGACCCAGTATATAACAATCTAGTGGCGCAAAATAATCGAAACGCTACTCAAACGAGGTCTTATTATTTCTAGCTTCGAGCTGAATATTAATGTTTCAGGGCAAAAAATATAAAAAATCAAAAAAATTATAATGGTAGAAAACTCCATTGACACCCATTCATTTTGCACTTGTTCGGAATAGGGTTAGACATTTGTGGCTAGTAGCTAGTTCCGCGAGTGAACACCCCCTGGCCTCAGTCATTTTAAGGGTCTAGTGACGGCCATCTTGAAAACGAGGCCTTTCCTGAAGTCAGATTTTAGCAGATTGTTAGTATGTTCTTAAAGGTCCCATGGCATGAAATCTTCACTTAATAAGGTTTTTAGACCTTAAAATGAGTTCCTGTGGCCTCCTTAAGTCACCCCAGGGGTTAACATTTTCATAAGGTGTTTACTGAGCTGTCCTGCATTCGGTCAAGATTTGAAAAAAGGCGCGTCCAGGTGGCGCGCTGATTGGGCCTTCCCTTCTCTACGTAGCAGAGGGAAAAATGATCAACGCCCTGTTTCTGGGATCCACCAATAGAGCTAGACACTGTTTCCACCCACTATGGATTGCCCGCCCATCACATCAGCAGAGAAGAGCAAGTTCAACAGACAAGAAAAATGGCGGCGCCTAAGCAACTGAAACATGGAGGATGTGATAATATGGGGAAAAGCCTGTTTTCACTGCATATGGGAGAGCCCCTGAAGACACAGTGGCTTGGTTTTATTTACCCAAATAATTTGCCAACGAAACTACCGAAGGCGTTGTTTGTGGGAAGCATTTTCGGGACGAGTGTTTCCACAATTTGGGACAGTACAGGGCCAGGTTCGCACAGCATGACATGGATCCGTACCAGGTCTCCCTGCGGGATCCGCAAGCTCCGAACAAGTAAGTGAATGGATTATAAATAGTGTTAATGACCAGATTACTTCATTTTGCTATGATATGGGTGCCACCCACTGACTTCTGAAGTCTGTGGTGCCACCCATTAGCGTTGCAATAGCTATCTTGGCTATGTGCAGCTAGCACGAACAATTTCCTGGACCAATGGTACTCTGCGCTACAAACACACCAAAAGCAAGCATTACGCTCTGATCAACTGAGTTTAGTCTGACTGTGAAGTATAACGTCCCCGGTGTAAATTTAAACACATGACCAGATTACTTAATTTTGCTATGCTACGCGGGTGTCACCCATTATAAAGGCTATCTTGGCTATGTGCAGCTAGCACGAACAATTTCCTGAACCATGGTACTGGTACTCTGCCCTACAAACACACCAAAAGCAAGCATTACGCTCTGATCAACTGAGTTTAGTCTGGAAAATGACTGTGAAGTATAACATTAACACCCGGTGTAATCTCTGCTCTGACCTCGAAACCATAAATTAATGTAGCTTTCGTTCACTTTTCAAGAGGGACATGCACATTTTTGAACCATTGGCTACCGCTGGGAAATTACTCCAGTGCTATCAGGATGTTTCCATCAACAGTTGTCATTGAGTGTAAGAAGACACCGTGAATTGTTGTCGTTTTGCTATCGTGGAATCGCAATGCCTAAAGTACTGTATTTTTAACCAGATTATTATTTTCATGATGCATGTGTAACTACTGTATCGCAAGGGTTTTTGCACACTGTTGTGTGGGTTACGCGATGGGGTGTCATGGCTATGTGCCTGGTTTGAGTGTTTACAGTAGCAACGTAACTTGCTGGCTACCCTTGACACCCTCCTTGGCTTGCTTGTAGCACAGTTTTGAGCAGTCAGTCTTGGCTCGTCACGTCGTCAGTTTATCAAATGCTCGGATTTCGAACCACGAGATGTGTTATCTGCGTCTCGTTGAGTTTACCCATAGAACTAATACAATGTATTAATTCTATGGAGTTTACCAATACCCTTAGCCAGGCTCAAACTCGACTGCCGTGTGTCCGATTTTGACGTCAGGGTGCACACTTAAAAGAGAATCGCAACTGTGAATATCCCTGCTCGCAACCACCGACACAATGCCTAATGGCAGTTGTTAGTGATTGTAAGCTTATACATTCATAACACCCAGTGCTGTTACATCAGTGTTAGTGAGTGCATGCAGACACTCGCTGATAGCAATAGGGCCTATGTGTTGTAGTTGTCAGTACTACATTCATTTACCCACTACCCTCTTATAACGTGTGAAATAACCTAATAGTTATCATAATGTTATACCATGGATTCCTCCTATTTCCTTTGTGTGTCCACTTGCAATTGTGAACAAAGCTGGTTACTGGGGCAGTAATGCAAACATGTGTGCTTTCGTTTAGAAGACTCACTCTTTTGTCCCTCACAATGTCTTCTAACTATGCAGAACATGATGTGGCATAATAACTGGGTGGGTGCATATTAGTGCATTGGGTATTTCTGAATCTCATTGAGTGTTGTTGTCTTCACAGGCCACCACAATAAGTGTACACGTTCAGACATATGGTTCATGGATGCTGCCTTCCAGACAGACTGCATTGCCACCTGGACTACAGCCACACCAGTTATCCTTGAAGACATTGCTGCCCCAGCCATGGAGTAAATGTATGTAGCCTACTGTATTTCCAACGTAGCTACTGTTGTGTAGCTTCAAAACGGTTCATTCATTTTTTCCCTTGGTTGTGTGATGATTAGTCATTCCACTATGTAAGTTACAGGTCAAAACATTTAACAGGTAATAAAACTGTATCAGGGTATGGTGCAGTCATTGATTGGAATCAGAAATATGACAACACTATGCAGGTCTACTGAGCCACATCAGAAATTACACTGAAATACCCGGGGAAGATGACGGCATCTTATAGGCCTACAACATTTTGGTTTACTGACCAGTGAAAAATGCAGATTAGAGAGACTGCGCAAGTTTTTTTCCTCAAGCCATCCGCTTTTTAAATTATTAAAAAAAAACATGTGACTAATAACATTTTGAAGTGTTTCCATGCCATTTCTGCCTGTTCTGACTCACTTGTCTTTGAGTTTGAGAGCCTTATTGTGGATCATTGTTGATCATTGGATCATTGTGGATCATCAAGTTGTGTGCTTTAAATGGCAAGAAACACCTACCATCATATGTTCTTTCCACTAACTCCTGTCCTTCCTTGTGTTGCTTGTGGCCTTGAGATGACATTGCAAGATACATAATGTTGAATGGGGGAAAGTCCCACAAAAGTTGTTGTGCCTAGGCTGACTGCATATAACAGGGAAACTGAATTATTTTCTCCACGGATGGTGGGAATCAGGCCACAAGCACAAGTAGTGGACATGAGTTTGGATAATGGCGTGGATCCCTTCACTAGGCCCCCTGAAAACTTCTGTTGTGAATGATATTTCTATATTTGCTTTACCATAAAATGTATAATCTGTTCACAAATTGTCTGTTGTACTTACAGATGGCTCTCCTCTACAATGAAAATTCAAACGAACAACCGGCCCTATGACTACCTGCAGGAGGTGTACCTTTCTTCAAAATTGCCAAGACCAAGAAGGGATAGTGCATCAACCATCAAAAGATTAAGCCAACATTTTGGTAAGTTTTCAAAAGAATGCATTCAATTCAACTCAGTTTGACATAACATTTTTTATTGGCGTTACTTCAATAGCACATTAAGTCTACAAAATAGGAGAATTAGAATTCTAAACAATATGTGTGCTTTTTTCTGTATGTTTTGTGTGAAAAGGTTATGTTCATGTTCGTGGAACTCATTCTGGACAAGGTCTTTGGGAACCCTGCAAAGCAGACTGAGGCAATGTTGGCGTTGGTGCAGTTCACAGACGAGCCAGCCAGATAAAGAGGTCACAGCAAGCCTTGTGTTGAGGTTCATGCGTACTGCAGTCTGAATCCCCGGTGTAGTGTCCTTCGTCATCAAGGAACTCAGCATGGATATGCACGACAACACAGGAATCACTGTTGGACTTGAAGCAGCTGGAAAAAAAGAAAAGACAGTTGCAGAGATTGTTATTGCCGTCATTCTTTCACTACAATATTTGTCTTCAATAAATATGTTCCTATGGAAATACTCTTGATGCTGTTGTAAATAAATGTTCACACTGCCTTTACATTGTCTGCATAATTGAATTAACAGCCCATGTGGGGGTGGGTGATCCTGCTATACAAGTTGTTACTCACTATTAAATTAAATCAAGTGTGCATCTCCTATTATAATGATCTGATAAAGATTAGAGATGGTAAAAGTTTCATCTTATTCACAGGTAGGCCCTACCTCTTTCTGAGGGCATTGACCACTGTATCAGTTTCCATACTAGCACCCACGCTTGCTTAGTTATTTATTTATTTATTTATTTTTAAAAGGCAGTTCTATGATCGTGTTAGGTTTCTCGGGTAAACATGAGATAAGGCAGACACACATTTCACAATGGAAACACTTTGGTGGCAACTCCTGGGTAAATGTGATGTCAACAGGTAAGCTGGATCATTTCACAAATGTACAAGCGAGAATACATGGAAAAGGGAAGGCTGACTATTCCGGTGCAGACATCAGTGCACATATTTCCCCCAAACAGACTGGTCAACAGTGTACAGGTACTGTGGTGTGATCAAATGCGGGAAGCACAATGATAGACCTCATTGGGGAAGCATCTCCGATACAGAACGATGTTTGAAGGGGGTAAAAACAAGTCTTGGGTTCTGAAAATTACCCGCCTCGTTCATTAATAACACATTTATTTTACACTTGTAGCATCGTACCATAAATGAAGGACGTAGCATTAATGTACAGAACTAGTTCAACATGCTTTCCACACTGAGAAAGTTGCTGGGTTTCGAGACAGTGGAGTCGCGATGCCAGCAACGTACACACATAGCAAATGAGGTTGTGTAGAGTAGACTAATTATATATGTAGGGCCTACTGTACGTAAGAAGAATATTGTTTTTGATGTTCACTTGCAAGGTATTCTTCGCATGGTGAATACACTCGTTGCTGCTATAATAATTACCACCCAGTCACTGGCTACAACAGGGCTTTCAGACCTACCAAAAATGCAAATTCCAGCCATAATATCTCAAACTCACCCTTCGGAGACGTCCTGCGCTGAAGTCCATGAGCAGGTAGCTCTCTACATGTTTCATCTTCGGGTCAAATGCGTCAATTCCCCCTGTTGCTTGTCGTGCCGTTGTGAAGAGCTGTAGCTACCAGTTAGCAGCTAACAAACAAACACAGCTTCGTCGCCACCACCCACATGAGCTTGGTCCCGCCCCCACTCCCCCTTGGGACACACCTCTCCCCTCCCTCCCACGCCTCCCTCCAAACTGACGCACTGGAGAAAGCGCTCAAATGAGTCCTTCTGCTAAGAGGCCAAAATGGCGTGTTTCAGCTTTATAGTGAGAAAGCCTGCGGATATAACATCCTGACACCCCCGCAAGCCAATACAAAGCACCACAGGACCATGCCATGGGACCTTTAAGTACATCTGATACAACTGGAAACCACTGAGAAACCTTTTAGACTGTTTTGTGGTCAAATCATATCTGCACCTGCACTGTAAACCCCAACATGTTCCACGAACTCGAAACTTTTGTGGAAACTTATTCCCGTTAAAGTTTTAGTTTTGTGACCAAATGTTTTACGTAAATACTACATACATTCATGCATATGCAGGACACAAAATCTTTAAGAAGATGATCAAAAACTTTGAAATGACTGAAAAGATTGAAAACATTAATTCCATATAGGCCTTGAGCCAGGTCCCAAAAATTGACCTCTCGCAATCGAACGGGTGGGCAAGTTCTAATCTGTTTTTTTTTATTCTTGGACATCTCAAGTAAACAGTTTGGCATGATAACCATTGCAAACAGGTAGCTTTTTGGTAGTTATCATGTGTTGAAATGGTGGACCAGTAATATGGAAATGTGAAAATCGGTATTGTGGTTCTTTGCTATTATGTAGTTAATTGACCACACAGGGTGCTTGAATTACCTCAGGGATGCTTCCCCTTCTATTAAGACCCTACAGGGGTTGTTAGAGCACACTAATAGGCCTAATAGAATCACCTCAGCAATATGTGAATGACAAAATGAGATAAAAAGGATAACATATGAAATCTGTTTTTTTTTATTTTTTTTATTTTTTACTTTTTTACTTTTCCCCCAACAGCAAAGCAACACCAAAAACGTAATGAATTAACACATACTAACATGTGACAACCATATACTGTACATTAATATGGCATGATAACCATTGCAACGAGGTAGTTAGTGAAAGATCATGCGTTGAAATGGTGGACCAGTAAAACGGAAATGTGAAAACTGTATTGTTGTTCTTTGTTATTATGCAGTTTTTTGACCACACAGGGTGCTTACATTTCCTCAGGGATGCTTTCCCTTCAATCAAGACCCTAAAACTGTTGTTAGACCATACCAATAGACCTAATAGAATCACCTAAGCAATATGTGAATGACAAAATGTGATAAAAATGACAACATATGAAATCGTTTTTTTGTTTTTTATTAAACTTGTCCTGCAACAGCAAGAATAACATGAACAAACACCATGAACAAATACACATTAACCATATTAAAATAAACTAAAGAGCATTATTTCAGTCCTCAAGATCTGACTCAGTCCAGTAAGCATCTGGAAATATGTCACCATGATTATCCTCTTCATGCTGATATACGCATGTCTGAAGTTTTTAGAGGGTTGTGCATTTTGAGCTACTTCTCAGACATTGGCAATCCGGCAGTTTACATTGATGGCTGCACTTGCAAGACCAGTTGTAGCACTGCCTCAGGGGCTGGAGATTGCCGCATCCATAGTGAGCTGGTCATTTTCATAGTTGGCCCAACCATGGTAAAGTGGGCTTGGGATTTGTGGATGCTGCTGAAGACTTGCTCTCAAGATGCCAGCCTGATAGTTGGCAAACATAGCATGCATGAGGAGGCAGTCCTCACATGGTGGAAGTTGGCTTGAAAGTGTGCAGAAAAGCTGGTAGTGTGTTGTATTTATGTTCTACGTATTTGTCGATGTTATGTAGAGTTGGCACCTAAATGCTTCATGAATACATCCATGGACAGCTCCAAGTCCTGTCCCAGCTTATGAAAAACTGCTTGAAAGAGCTCTGATCTCATCGTGAGCTTTAAGGCTCTGAGCTTTCCACGGCCTGCACTGTCCTTTTGTGTTTTTATGATTATTTTTTGTATTTACTTTACATTATTTTTCTATTGTAGCCCTAGCCTCTTCCCCCTTACATTAGAAAATCTGTATTTCATGTTAAGATATTCCCTATCAAATAGCATGGTGGCTCGGTAGTACTCGCACTGGGTACAAAGTAGTTCAAGAAAACTGTCATGTAGTGTACCCCGGCCGGCTGGCTTTAACGTCGTAACGCAGTCCCTCTGTTATAACCTTATTGTCACCAAATGGTAATGGCCAAGTCTTAATCGGTTACCTAAGACTTCCTGCATTGTTAGCAATGTTGTTATAATGTAGTTGAGCGTTTTCAGCCAAGAGTGTATTGGCCTGTCGCCAGACTCATTTGCAGTAGGAGGCTATCAGAGGTGGAAAGAATACTAAAAAATGTAATTAAGTAAAAATAGTAAAATACCATTACTTGGTTCAAATTCTACTCAAAGTAGAAGTAAAATTACCTCTTTAAAAATCTACTTGAGTAAAAGTTAAAAAAATACAAAAAAAGTAATTTGAGTAAAAGTTAGTTACTTTCAGTTTGTCTTTCTATTGCTTTCCTTAAATAGCACCCTTCATGACCTCTGTCTATCTCTACACAAGTCATCTTCCAATAACCTGGCGATAGTGACAACAAAATTATGTGTGCCCTGGTGTGGCAAAGTTGCAGGCCTAGGGTCATCTCATTGATACAATAGCCCATTACTCTGAATTTAGGGGTCTGGATTTCATTGTGTTTGGGTCTGGGATCTTCAATTTCAAAGGCTGGGAAGCCTACCAAAGGAAATAGTCTGGTGGATTTCATTTAATTCCCTGTTGTGAGATTACATTCATGAATAAGTTTTGTTAATAAATAATAAGTCTTGTATATCTTCTAAAAAACTGTTTTCAGGCTGCGTTCCTACTCCCTCAGATATAGTCCCTGGTGTGTGCTCTACTATTCTCAGCCAGTCGCTTGCAACTTGTGTACCGTCTGTGGGCTGTCGGACTAATGGTATGGGGCCGGCGGGCCCTAAATAGTAATCCAATAGATTAGTCCAAAATAGATAATTTATGGTAAATGGTAATAACACACAATTTCCCTTCATGTCTGACAGATGTTCCCCTTTATTTCAATTTTGCCTTCCTCAGTACTCAAGGTATATGTAAGTAAAATACTTGGGCCAAATTGTAATTTGAGTAAAAATAAAATCACCCATTTTAATAACTACTTTGGAAACTACAAATTACACATGTATGAGGTACAGGTAAAGTACACAAGTATGAGGTGGCCCCTTGTCAGTATATCAGGACTAAAAGTGTATAGGCCTTTTCCTCACACATGTGTTATGTTTAAGCATGCATGTACAAGAAAAGGTATTGTATAAACTTGAATTGATGTCTATCCCTGATATTGTCTAAAGGGTGCCTCATACTTAAGTACTACTTATTACTACTTAACCCCTTAGAGCAGCACTATGGCTCTCTGTAATTTCATAGCAATGTTGTTATGATGTAGTTAAGCATTTTCAGCAAGTGAATAGGGTCGCCGGCGACCCCAGCTGCAGTAAGAGGCTACGCGTTTTTGGGAAACTCAGCCAAAGACAACATTATAAGAGTTACCAGCAGGGACATCCAGATGAAGGTAGATATTTGACCAGAAGGAGACAAATGCAAGCAGATAAAGCTCATAGAGTCAACTCCATCTGTCAGGCACAGACGCACAGCCACTGCCACACCAACACGCATGCACATTATGTGTATTCTCTGGGTTATGTGTGGAATGATCAAAATTTGAGAATAGCATAACATATGAATCTAGAAACCACCACTTATTTTCACATAGTAAATGTACTTTCATTACCAGACACTGAAGTAGTAACTGTAAGAGAATGCAACTCTTCAATTTTTTGATTGTTAATAATCGTGAAACATGTAATCTGTTATTCCCTGTTACTGGCCTGCTCTCTGGACTCTTCATACAGTATGTTGCTTTGAAGGTGGGGTGATCCCTCACCCCCACTACTTTCAGTGCAGAGTGGGTCAGTCTGTTGATTTGGGACTTTACTTTTATGGTTAGATTTCCAAACCCAAGTGATTGTATCATAGGCATGCACAGATATAGGAACGGACTTGGTGGTGCTAAAGCACCTGCCCCTTCGCAGTATTGGACGAAAAAAGGCCCTTTTTGAAAGTTCCCTTTTTATTTTGTCACAATGTGTTCCATATTGGCATGATCATCTACGGTAGAAATTCTTGAGATCAAAAGCATGTGACAATTCCCCCTGATATAATATAGTTTATAATACAAGGGTAGGGAATCTAACTTATGTCTCAAGGGCCGTTTACGGCCCCTGATGTAATTTTAATCTTATGCAGTTTCAAATGGAATTTGACATGCTTTGTAAAGAACTCTTAGAAGTTTCATTTGCAATACACTTAAGTTGTTTTCAGGGGACCTAGTGGAGGTGGGGTCTGTTGTGAAGGTGCCCACCTTCAATATAGGCCTAAACTGCAGGGGGAAATCCTGATTTGTGTTCATAGTGCAGCCTTTTGTAAAATTTGAAGTGGCCCACGAATGAAAACGGCTCCCCACTCCTGCTCGAACCTAGCAAGGCAACTGGAAGTTCCACACGCCCCCCGCCCCCACCTTGAGCAACTGCCCCCAAAAATGTCTGTGCATGCCACTGGATTGTATAGTGTAGTACACTCTCAATAACAGCATGGTACAAAAAGTTACTTTATCCTCTCCGAACACCCTTAGTCGATGTAAAGTCTCTGCTTCATCAAATAGGTCTTTGTCTACATATCAAATTCGAGTGTGTCTGTATATTAGTTTACATTTAAGTACATTACACTTTTTGTTTGGATAATGAAACATAACTATTAAGGAAACTTGTAATACAAAACCCACCTGTATTGAAATGTACTGGGAAAATTGTGTGGTGAGGCATAGAAGATTTTTTTTTTTTACCCAATCTTCCAGTATTTTCACTCTTGAGAAATAAACCCTCATTTTTAAATGAAAAGTCAGTGAAAATGGGGGTCTGAACTAAATTAAGTGGGAAATATGTGTAACGTGCCCTTTGAACTATCCAAGAACTTTGTATAACATCTTTTCCTATAAATATATTTATCTCAAAGTCATTTTTATGTTCAATTTATCATGATATTAGCAAATTAGCCTAGGCGTTTTTAGTGTAAAATGGTTCAAATAAGAAATACATGATAAATATGATAAAGCTACTGTTCTGCAAAGGTTATCATACCAATTCATAAACTGGACATATATAGCAATAATAAAATACCAACAAGACTTTGCCCACCCTTTCGATTGCGATCGGTGGTCTGGCTCATGGACTAATAATTAGATTTTTAGTTTTTAGCAGCCCGTGTCAAGTATGTACTTCAAACTCTAAAATGCACAGAAACAATGGTTTACACAAAATATTTGAGTTGAAAACGAACACGTTTACGTAAGTCTTACATAAAATCAGACATGTTATGTGAAAACAAATGGTATGAGAAAAAATAAAATCTTGAATGTTTTAGTAGCTGCTACCAGAGAGTGTTTATGGGTAGTACGAGAGAGGAATCTCGCAACTTTTTCCGGGTGGTACTGTCCACTACGTGGCGCCATCCAGACAGCGCAGAGGAGCGCCAAGGAGCGCAGAGGCTATTAGAATGAATGGGGTCCATGGAGCTCATCCACAGATGCTGCCATTGCTTTGGGAGAGAATTGGTATCGTCGTTTCATTTTATTTTTCCCAAAGGCAGGATGAATTATCCTTTCAAACAGCACTTAGTTTGAATGTTTAAACTCTCTGGATCTTTGTAAAATACGTCTTTATTGTCAATATGACGTCACGAGTGGCTTCACACACTGTGTTTGGATTGGTCGGCCGGCTGCATTGCTGTGATCACGACGGCCGTAAAGCAATTTTGTTAGCAAGATGCTAGCGGAGCCTGACTCATAAATGCCAATGCTGTAAGAAATCAGAAGGACATAACTCTCAGGTTATTGTACATTTCATTTACATCCACATTCGTTTCTCGGAACTTACAATAATATTGTCAAGTTTCAGCCGACAGCGAGCACAATTGTCAGTTATTAGCGCCAGCCTTATGGGCTCTGCTGTCTCGACAGCGCTCTCTAGGTGAACTGCAGGCACGGGTTGGAGGGCAAGATTCAACACTGTATGTAAACCCACTGTGCTGCTACTCAAAGATCTAACATGCTCCATTGACATAAATATTTCGAGAATGGTGCAAAAATCAATGCAATTAGTACTTAGCAGAGAGTTACAATTTTAAAGTAAACAAGCACAGCATTGTTTAGCTATATTGGCTCTAAGTTTTTGATTTCAAAATTAAAAGTTTTATGTTTTCCCATTTTAGAGCCAAAAAAAATCTTGGTTGGTTTATTGATTGGTTGGTTTATACTAATGCACTAGGCTACCACCCCTCTGTTTAAACCAAATATAACATGAGCTTTAATTCCACAAACGTGAACAATGCTTTATATCAAGTTTTGTTTTATTTTGTTCCATGTGGTTGACAAACAAAAACAGTAGACAATAACACAACAATCATACAATCTGTTCTAAAATTTAGACCCAGTCTATACAGTCAACAGTCAATATATTACAAAGAATCAACCTCAACACATTAGGCAATTTAGTAATTTATTTGTTGTCCATTTCTGAATCTTTTATTAGGAGTTGGTGGCTGAAGGAGATCCATATAGCCTGACTTGCAATAACATTTCTCCCAGGATAGTGTCAGACTTCACAACACAGTCAGTTGTTTATCCTTTGGAGTGTTGAGTAGAGCTGATGGATCATAGAGTTCTGGTGGTCCCTTATCGGCTGCCTGTGAAGCATAAATAGGCCTAATAAGTTTAAGGCTTTCATGAGGACTTGTTGGATTGGGCCCCTACAGCATGATCACTGGGTTTGCTACACTGGTTTATACAGAAGTTCAATGTGCAATATGTCATCATGAAAATGCAACGCATCACTTGCAAATACACTGCAGATGTATGATACAAGAAAAAAGATTTGTATGAAAGGCCTACACAGTGCTAGCCTAACTAGCAGTAGCTAACATTCTAAGCTAAGTTGCTAACATAACATACACACAGGTAGCATCAAGAGCACCTAAGGCATAGAGGTAGAAAATAACACTAGAGAGGACCCCGCCCCCCTTTTTACGGCAATCTGTAGCGGCCATTATCTGTAGGTAGATCAGAGAAATGGAAATTAACGGAGAACGAGGCTCACCTCTGTCAAAAATGGCTTAATCATGTGAAAATGTCCATCAACACATTATACAAGGACAATAGTTGAAGTGTGTTGCTAACTATGTTCATAAAAGATATTATTTGATGTTTAAATGTATTTTATCGACTCATATGATTTAAGTAGATATTTAGCCTGACATTTCAAATCTGGTCTTTGATTAAAGTGTTACTTCATATTTACACAGTTTTAGTTAATTTCTTGACAGGGGTAGGCGTGTTCTCCATTGACTTGCATTGCCTGAAAGTACCTACACTACCTACGGAAGTTGGGAAGCTCCAGCTGCCATTTCCCAGTGCTGTCGCAAATTGCTGTGTCCTCTCTAGTGTTATTTTCTACCTCTATGACCTAAGGTCACACACAGCAACATAGACACCAACACACTTTTATGGGTCTTTTCTTACCTTGAAGTGAGGGTTGATAGACACATTTTTCCATGCCAAGTTGTCAGTTGTGGTTTGATGGTCACATAGTGTTGAGTAAATCTATCCCCCATTGACAGATTCACCATTTTTAGAGAAGTTTGTATTTTATGTTACATTTTAATAAAATAGGGTTTCTATGCTGCCCTACAAAGGCAAAGAACCTTAACTCACCAGAGTGTGAAACTGAGAAAAGTGGCTTCAAAGTTTCTGTTTTGTTATCCTCTGTCCAGATAAAAGTATAATAGTTATAGCTCCCAAAATTTGACAGTTGGTTACTATAAAGGAGATATATATGTATAGCAAAAAATATTTAGTTCAAATGTGAATTTTGACCGTTATTTGGCAGTTAAGGTATTCTGCCTTTGTATCATGGGCCAACAGTGAGGAGCCATGCTGAGCCAAAAGGCAATAACTGCCATATCTCCCCCCCTTTTTTTCATTTTAACTTTAATTATGAATTTAATAAGAAACTATAAGCAAGGTCTGGTCATAATGTCTGTTTTAAATTACATAGATGACATTTAGATGTCCTATTTAGTGAGATTAGGATATGGCGGGAATGTGTTTACATTGCATTGAATTACATTGCATTTCATTATATCTCAAAATTGTTCAGATAAACAGCCTGGCAGACAAATTACTGTGTAGAAAGACTAATATATCATGAATAAATACACACCATACTTTGAAATTGAACATATAATCAAAATTGAATAAAAGGCTATATTTATGAAATGGCAGTTGGAAGTTAAGGTACTCTGCCTTTGAATCATGGGCGAAAAATAAGGAGCCGTACCAAGGCAAACTACCTTAACTTCCTATTTTCTTTATTTTGACATGATACACAATCAAATTGGCTCACTATATTTATTCACACGATAAAAGTGGTCTGAAATACCCCATTTGACCAAAATTGATGTTAAGGTCTTTTGCCTTTGTAGGGCAGTATGGTTCTGACATGAATGGGTTCTTCTTTACACAAAGCAGAAGCTGGTAAACAATAAAAAACCAACTAAAACAACCAAAAAAGTGAGTGACCCAGCCTTAGGATTCGAACTCTCAACCTCAAGATAAGGACATGCCATATGGCTACATGCAGAGGACTATCCCTACACCACTCAACTGCAGGTTTTGTAGTGTTAGAAAGTTAGACCTGTTTGTTAGAAAGTATTGGACTTACTCCTAATTAACAGTCAAATATGTTTCACACATACTTTCCACTTCAAATCCGGCCAACTGACATCATACCAAAACAATAATGTTTGAATGTGATTTGTTTTGTTTTTTTTACTAACATCCCGTGCTGGGAATTGAACTTAAAACCATCATGTTCCGAGGCCAACTGCTTAACTGTTAATCCATGACTGCCCAAGCACAACATGCTGACATCCATAGTCTCATATGTCAGATATAGTTCCAATTGACATTTGTAACTTTCACAGTTTCGCGAAAAATAAACAATAAATATCTACTCGAGTGTTTTTTGTTATTGGTAATACAGGATTCAAACCTGCAATCCTCTGATATTGTGGCCATCCCCCTATCCAGACCACAGCAGCTCAAACATTGTCTTGCTTTACCTAAGCATTTTTCTTTTGTAATTTCGCTCGAAATTAAATGTGAAAAATATTCAGTCATGGGTCTGGTGGCCATCTGAAAATTTTCATACCATGTTCCAGGAAGTATGGAAGTAGGTAAGGTTATCTCCATGTTGGGGATTGAACTTGCAACCTTTGAGGTTGAAGACCAGCTGTTTAACCACTACTCCATGGTCGCCTCAGCTGTTGTCATGACATCTAACCACTCATATGCCAGATAGAGTTCCAATTTACAAACTCAAAGACATTGTGTTAGGATGTCAGTTGTACTTAAAAACACAATGCCAACCAGAGTTAATTTATTGGTACCTGAAACCCTGTTGAGAACACCTAAAATGTGTATGTCATCTGGACATTTTTGCAATATTGAGTACTACAGCGTAAACCTTTCTAGTTCATAGTACTGTTGGGGAATACAGTGTGACTAGACTGTTTTTTGAGCTGTTGTGACCTGCTTAGCGAAAAGCAACAAATGATGACGGAGTTGTACTGTGTGGAGCTGTACTGGACTGTGGTGTTATTTTCTAAGTACATTAATAGGCTTCTTTGGTGAAATTAACTCACATTATGTGCTTTCTCCAGTTTGCAGTCAAGTTTTTTTGACAGCTTGAGTTTTCTAGTCTGGCATGGTGATCAAACTGGGAGGAATGAAGCTTGGATTTGGAGCCAAGTCCCGATTCTCTCAAGCATAGTGGTGCTATAGAAACTGTAATGAGTTATCTTAGAAGGAGAAAAAAATAAGTCTTTGTGAATGCTATCTGGCAGAGGCTCGGAGAGGTCTGTGGTTGAGGATCATCAGACAGACAATGGCAGTGTGATGTCAGAGAACCAACACACTGTATGACTGACATTTACCAATTTCTGAAGGAAAGTTATTGAGCGGTTAAAAGGCTGGAGATGGATATCTCTTTTATCCCAATAAAACCTTCATCTTCCATCAGACAAGGAAAACCAGTGTTTTATATAGACGTGGTATTGCATCTGGCACAGGGCTGGAGGGGTATGGGGTGGTGGTGGTGGTGGGGTGAGGGTCCCCAGTGGAGGCATATAAATCCATAAAAAACACAGCAGTAGTTCTGCTGTTGCTGCCGGCTTGGGTGTCTGAATAGTGTTTATAGTATATATCTGAAAGGAAAAAGGCAATGGGGTCATGAAATTGAGCATGTTGCATTTGACAGCTAGTATAGTGGAGAGAAAGACACGTTGAACAGATGAACAGCACAGGCTGCTCACAGCAAAACTAGGAGCACAACCAAATGCTCAGAGTCGTACATTTATGGAACCAGTCCAGAGCTCTCACAATTTCCTCTCTCTCTCTCTCTCTCTCTCTCTCTCTTTCTCTCTCTCTCTCTCTCTCTCTCTCTCAATGTCTCCACCCATCTCTTCTCTCTGTGTCATTAGAGCTTTGACTGGTGCAGAGTTGGGCACATTTACTTCTTCATGGGGTGTAATGTGTCACCTTTCTCCCCCTCCTTTTTCAATTTCTCAAATTTAGATTTCCACATCAAGGGAGCCATTGCGGAGATGGAATCAAAGGGGCTGCCTGTGTCTTTGAACCCCTGGTGATGAAGAGATGAAAAGGAAGAAGGTGCTGCAGCCTCCTGCCATTCCCCAGCTCTCCTGCACTCCTGTCTGGCCATGTTAGTGTGGATGAAAGCCACCTCTCTCTCTCTCTCTCTCTCTCTCCCTCTCTCGCATCCTTCTGTTTGCTTTTTTCCAGTACATCCTAAGCACCGCAAGCACTCTCTTTGCGTTAGTAGTTCTGTGTAGTTTCTGCCTATTTGCTCTTTATTTGTGTTCTGTCTTCCTGTGACTCTCGAACACAGTCTCTACCCCGTCTTATTTGTGATTCTGTTCTGGGTGTTTATTTTGTCTTTTTTATCTATCTATCTATCTATCTATCTATCTATCTATCTATCTATCTATCTATCTATCTATCTATCTATCTATCTATCTATCTATCTACCTATCTATCTATCTATCTATCTATGCCTTTTATTCTCAGCATGACTTCTCTCTTCTCTGAACCACTCTTATTCACACGACAACTCCTATATTTCATGAAAGATACTTCCTTTTGGAAAAAAGATGTATGTATGAGGTCTGCAAACTGTTAGTCTGGCTATCACAACACAACATCATTCTGGACATCGCCCTGACCAAGTTACCTAGTCAACCTATTTCTCAGAGGCAGCGCTAATGCTTGTATGGCTAATGCCTATATATGCTATTGGTTGAATCTACTATCGAAAAGACCACTCCTTCCTTTGAATTAGCTACAACCAACATGTTCTCACACTCAACTCGTCCCATAACAATACAGAAGCAGGACCTTTTACAGCCTTTTTTGGAAGAATAAACACATGCGAACAAAGACAAAAGTAAGTGTCAAGTCCTGTCAGCACAGAAGGTCTGAATCTTACTTTAAGAACCAAGTTCTGACTCCAAGACGTGCTCCTTTACATTCACTAAATCGGACACCAAGGAATTTTCATGTGAATGTCAACATTCCACAGTATTGATGTGGTGGAAAATACGGAGGAGGCATTGTTGAAAAAGTACAACAATTTGACACATATTTGTAACATTCTACTTGTCTCTTGCAGTAAAACACATTGAAGTGTGAAACATTCTTAAAATCCAAGGTTTTTGGACTATTCCTCCTTCATTTCATTTTGCACGTGATTGTGATGACGCTTGGACGTATTGAATTGATAATCACCAAGGTTTTTGGACTATTCCTCCTTCATTTCATTTTGCACGTGATTGTGATGACGCTTGGACGTATTGAATTGATAATCACTTCCACAATGAAGACGGAGTTGGGAGATTTCGTAATTCAAGTTGATTTAAAGCTGGGCTATTATGCATTGAGATGCATGAATTATGTACTGTGATTGTTTTCACCTACACCAGGGGTGGGCAAACTCAAGCATGGGGGCCACATGCGGCCCGCTGAGCCATTTCATCTAACCCACAGCGAGACCACTTTTAAATCCAATATGATGCCTTCACAGAACGTTCTTAAAATGGCTCCCAGAGACCGGAGTATTGGGGATTTGAGATTAACCAAAGCTACTGTAGTCATGTAAATAAAGCTCATTTCATTATAATGTGCAGGAATAGTGAAAAAGTTATGTGATCGTACACTATTTCTTATTACTGAAGATGTTGTGACATTTGGCCCTTTGGCCAAGCCCAGTATGGCCCTTGGCCAAAAATAATTTTCCACCCCTCCTCTACCCCACAGCAACTTTGCCACACTGTCTTACAAGGGATATATCTGTGGTCTCTCTTGCATACAGTTTTTAGTAATTTTAGTCATTCACAACCTCAGGAGAGAGACTGACACACCCAAAATTCTATATCATACGTGTCCACAGAGGTTTGCTGCTTAAATCTATGCCAGTATGGCTGGGAAAAACATTGCTACCAGACATTCAGAAGAGCACACACGCTATTCAAACCTCTCCTGAACCTTTGCAGGATTTGTGTGTGTGTGTGTGTGCGGTGCATTTCTATGTCTTTAAGTATGTGTGCGTGTATGAGGCTTGGACTCCCTGTAGGCCAACTGGCATGTGGTGTATATACTATACTGTTTGCAACAATAAGGTGTTTAATGCGGCCACAAAATCCTCCACCCTACAGCACAGATGCAGATGAATGCTGAGGCAGCAGGGTGACCAACCGCCTCTGAGATAGTCGGTGGAACTCTATAGAAACTGCCAAACTAAACTTTGTTTATATTAAAACAAGCCAACTTTGATTAGAGTTATTGTGTAAGAGATCAGACCTTGTATCAAATCAACTGAGTCCTGGAACGTGTCCAACCATGCAGAATATAGATACATTGGTCTATCTCTAAACAGATGCGAAAATATATTAGAAATGAGAAAGCATTATTCCCTTACTCTGAGTAAAAATAATGTTATCAGAGGCCACACCATTGTTTGACATACAAAGTAATATGTGTTGCAATGAATAAAAATGATCTAAGTCAAGAATTTAAAAATGGTAATTGAATTTGCACAAAAGAGGTCAAAAAGGAAGTATGAAGTCAGGGAGAGTTAGGCACTTGTTAGAGTGAACCTTGAACCTTGTAGCACCACTTGGTGGGCTAGCTAGTGTTAATCTTCCCTGCATGGGACACTGGAAAGATGCAAAGCTGTAGAAGACATGTAGCAATGCTCTTATCCAATACATTCTTGGTTGTCTGCCAGGTTGTATGTGAGATACTTGTTGCAGACAGCTCGCACCTTACTTTGATAGTTCTGGACACGAAAAATCCTTGGACACGCAAATTGTATCTTTTGGCAACTTTAAGTGTTTTAAAGAATGCTGCTGAAAGTCCTGCTGACACCTTTTTTTTACGTAATCCTTAATCAATTTCACAAGGACATTCAAATAGTGAGGGCGATGCCTGGGCCAACATTCAGACACTCTATAAGGACACCTGGCTATTACAGTAAGACAGTTGCTTCCTGGACTATGATTTACAATGAAGCTGTTAAAGGGACAGTTTGGTCAATTTCAACATGCAGTTGTAATGCTCACACTACCCTGGACTTGTCAATGCCTGAGATTTTTTTTTCTTCTTCTTCAGCCGTTTCCGAGATCCTGGTCATTGTAATGGGGGCAGCTCTTTGTTTACATTTCAAAAAAACATTTGTATTTATTCCCAAAAACATCCAAAAGGTTATAAAACATCAGCAGACAACTAGTAAACAGCAGTACCTTTTGGGAAAATATTTGGAGTTGGCCTATGTTAAGTTTTTAAAAAATGTAAACAAACGCTGCCCCCATTAGAATTGCTCATATCTCGGAAAGGGCTGAGCCGAAAAATGTGGCATCACCAGGTACTGACAAGTCAAGGGTAGCGTGAGCAATACAACTGCATGTTGAAATTGACCAAACTGTCCCTTTAAATAACGCTGTGTTGAAAACGTATAATTTAACACGCGTCACACCAAATCAATGGCACGTTGCCATTGTTGACACTCATTGATGTGTTAACCATATTGATTAAATGTAAGTGATTCTGTAAGCTTCACATGTACTGTAATGAAGTTGATTATTGGAGCAGCATTTGCGTAAGTATCTCCTCATACCACAGTGAGAACTGTGTGTTTAGCGCCCCTGATGAATTTTGATTGGCGTATGCGTGGATGGAGACTGAAGTGCACTCTGACTGAGGGTGACAGCCTAACAGCGTCCTGCTCCTCAGCTCTGCCTGACAGGGGGCCTCGGAGTGGGCGGCAAATACATACCAGCCCTTGAGCTACTCACAACCTATTGCCCCCGTGTGTGTATGTGTGTGTGATTTTTTTTTCCTGGATGTGGGTGCTCCGTGTGTGGGTGGGCCAGGTTCAGGATGGATAGGAAAATAAGTGGAGATTGGTGAGTGGCGCATACTTAGAGAAAATAAAAAGAAATAGACCTATGTTACAATAGTCGGGGGCATAGACTGTGCAAGTGCTAAGGGCACAAAGGCCACTGCTACAAAACCAAGAAATAAAATTGGTAATTGTATCACCACATATAGTAGTTCGTTATTGATGTAACAGGGGCCCTGACATTTAAGATGAGGCATTACAAACTTTGAAAATACATAAAATGGGCCTCATTGAGGTGTATAACTCATTACCATTGTTAAAATCTATCAGATAGTACATCAGCATGGTTTCTAGTCCAGTTGCAAAAGCATGCAATCACTTACCAGAGTTCACAACAGTAGTCTAATTGACTGTCTCTTGTGCTGCTAAGATGCCAAAAGCCTGTCTATGCAAGAAAATAAATGTATAACAGAAAATTCGAGGAAGAAAACATAAAAAAAACACAATCTGGGTTTATCGACAGTGTCGTTGCTAACTGAGTTAGTTCCTTACTTGGTTGCAATGCAATTTCCCATTGGCAACTTAGTAAGTTGCTAACATTTTAGTCAAGTCAAGTCAAATTTTAGCATCAGTGCTTTCGAGACACGGGTCCTGTACTTTTTCAAAATACAATACAAAGATTCAGAGCAGTCAGTGAGGGATGAAAGGGCTGAGAGAGAAGACACCACACCTCCTGGCGAAAACACATCTAACCCATGCCAACTAAATAGGCCTGTTAAATAGATGTGCCATGTTTTGAATGAGGGGACATGATTGTGTGTGTCTCGCAACCACAAGACAGTTCGTGAGGTCTGCAATAGAGGCAGGTCAGGAAAGCAGGGAGAAAATGTGTTGCCAAAAGAAAATCAGCCAGTCGCTATTGACTCGCTGAAAAGTCGCTAGATGACGTCATGACGTGATGTATGACGTCACAGCGTCACAGATCTACAGAAACCGTGCCCACATGCCTTTGTCTACAGTAGAAATGGGCGGTGGTGGTAGCTACTTTTTGGAGATCAGAGCTAATCAGCAGCCCAGCTTAACCGTGGGAAAACGCTTCTGACAACGGTGCAGAGTCACTGAAATGTTGAAAAACGACACTGAAAATGTGCGTTTTAAAAAGTCGCCAGATGCACCAAAAAGTCGCTAAAGGTACTAGATGAGTTTTTTAGTCGCCAGGGATGCTGAAAAGTTTGCTAATTTGACAACACTGGCTGCACCTCAATCTCATGCGACCCTTTCACGCAGCCTCCTGTCTCATAGTCAGTGTTGCCAGATTGGGCTGTTTCCCGCCCAATTGGGCTGCTTAGGATGGCCTTGTGCGGGTTAAAATGGCATTTAGCAGAAAAACCTGCCCAATTTTTGCCAGAGAATTCAATAGAATTGGGCAGGATTTTCTGCTTTTGAGTATTTTTTGGGCTGGAAATCATCAGACTCATCTGGCAACCCTGTCTCATAGTGCATATGCATACCCACACACCACACAGAGAACCATTTGCACAACAGTAAAATGCATTCACCACCACCACCACAGTCTGTGTGTGTCTCTGCGTGTGTGTGCGTGCACCTGAATGTGTGTGCATTTGTATGTGTGTGAGAAGGCATACGGGAGAGAGGGAGCATGCTGCTTCCCCTATACTTCAGCCCATGGTTATTATGCACCAAACACGTCACAAAATACATGAGCAAAAGCCGCCGGAACACACACACACACACACACACACACACACACACACACACACACACACACACACACACACACACACACACACACACACACACACCTATGCATGCACTCAGTCAAGAACATAAAGTAACTAAGAGATGCACCAAATCATTATTCATCCAGCCCTTTTATCAATGGTCAAACCTTAGGATTCATGAGAACAAGGACTTTTGGACTTCATCACACACCCCATACTCATGAACGGCCATCCGGGTACTTTGCTCTTAAATTTGCGTTACGCCCCTTTATGGGTGAAAACAAACCGAATGTCTCATTGACTTACATGCTACATCGGCTAGCCTAAACGAACACATTCCATCCTTCAGCCATGGCTGTTTGGCTATATTATTTGAACAGCCGGCAACACAACACGTTTTCGGCATGTTGCACGTGAACAACGCTAGTCTACAGGTCCGTATCTTTCTTTTATTAAAGCCAACATCCCCAATTGACTTGCATGGGTTGTTTTCCCCCACAAATGGGCGTAACGCACACGGAAAACATCACACCGTTCATGAGTATAGCCGTGTCTCATATCACATACTTATCAGTAGTACACTGAAAGTTACTGCATTATGCATACAGTGCACTGAGGTGTTTAGTGCATAGTGCCGTGGAAACGTTTGGGCACTGTGCACTGTGGCGCACTGGAAGTGACGGGTGAGCATAGCATTAGCGTGCCAAAATATCGTTTGGCTACTGTTTACATTGCACATCGTCTCATGCTTGTATTTACACTTCCTTCACCCCAGATGACAACTATCTCCCATACAATACTTGACTTTGCATGACAAAGTTGTTGTCTCAGCTACATTACTCACAGAATAAAGAGATTCTCGACCAAACGCTTCAACTGAACTGCACACCACGTTCCTTACTTTTCCTTGACAACATGGCGACTGTGTAGCGCCTGCAGCTGCAGTGTCTATTAATTATGTTCAATCACTGCATTTTTTTACCATTGTTAGGGCAGCAACCAGGCACTTTCAGGGCACTGAACTTAGCAAAATATTCAGCTGGAGCGCCCTACGCACTGAAACATAGTGCACAAGTGCACAATATGAGATATACGGAAAATGTGTCTGTGTGTGTCAGAGAGGGAGAGCGTGTGTGTGTGCGTGTGCATGTGCATGCGCGCGTATGCACGCGTGTGTTAGCATGCATGAGTGTGTGTGTGTGTTCATGTATACAAACTCCAAGCTGCCAGTGATGTATGCAGTTGTCAACAGCAAGGTGAGCAAAAAGTGGGTCCTGGTGTGAGCTTCACCTGCCAATCATCCTTTTCTGGGATGCAGCTGCAGGCATCAGCGAGTCTGACAAGGCAGACCCCTCTAAAGGGGGAAACACATCAATAAATAAAGGAAGGAAAACCATACTGGGTGACAAACCAATGCTTATAAGTGTGTGTGTGTGGCTCAAAGAGAATAGCTAGTTTTGTAGTGGATCACCTGACCCTTGAAATGTACACTAGGAAATTTCCCCAAAACCCCCAGCCTCACCCCCCATCTCTCTCTCTCTCTCTCTCTCTCTCTCTCTCTCTCTCTCTCTCTCTCTCTCTCTCTCTCTCTCTGTTTTTCTCTCACAGTCGATTGATCTCAACATCCCTGTGACAGTAAACCTGTGGGAGGCTGTTGTTGATCCCCATATACACTGGAAAACAGAGCAGCCTCTAGTTTTTTCTTGTTGGCTGTCTGTGTATAATCCACATGTCCTCTCGCTCTGTGTGATCCCTTCCCCTCTCTCAGGATGTTATCCCTTAAATGTCTCCCAAGTTTGTTATGTTTTGAAATAAAACAAATAATATATCATTTCTACATGCACTTACATCTTGTGTTATTATAGCTGAGCATTTTCAGATTGTAACATCATGAGCCACTATTGCATGGATCTCAGTTTGACTTAACTAGATTATGTAATATTTCAGTTCACTTCCGGAATTCATGCTACTCGGTCACAAAATGAGTATTTTCCAACACCATCAATTTAAAAGTAGCCTATATATCATTTATTACTAGGAAAAGGGTATTTTCATACATGAGAAAGTTAATCAATTACATTTTACTTGACGCCGGCATCATATGCATGACATGACAGTGTCATGACACAGGCATGGACGAGTCATGAACATTAAGTCAATGACAATGATGTTTTGTGGTCATGGAACGTTGACATTGTCAGGTTTGTATTTACCATAACCAAATTTCACTTAATGGCAACAGTCATAAAATGACATGGACATAGTGTTTATGACACCTTTATGTCACTGGTATGTCATATGATGTCATTGTCATTATGGATTACATCTGATTTTGTATCCCCTCTAAAAGAGTTCGTAAATGCAAGCCCATTTGACATTTCTCTCTATGCTTGTGACACAGCACTGCACACAATGAAATATAGTATTTAGGCCTCATACATGCAAGAGGCAGCTCTAAACAGAATCTCAAGACAGCCGTTTGGCAGAAAGGTTCCATGCTAACCGTACAATCACACTGGCAGCGTTGAAAGCGCAGGAAGTAATTGATTTTGTATGGGAGAGCAGGCGGCAGAAGCGTCAAAAGTTGAACTTCATCTACAAATATGTAATGAGCTCGGCACCAGCTGGCGTCAGCCAATGAAATGTTCACATTTTTCTAAACACAAGCTTCGGTTGGTCGAGATCCCTGGTCAAGCGCTGCAGGTTGAATCGTTTGCTGCGTTCAATGCCCCTGACCAGTGCTTTCTTGGCAGGAGTCAGCAGCGTTGTAGCTCTTTTAACGCTGGTGGTGTGATCGCACGGTAAGAGTCCTCAGTCATGGAGGAGGATGGAAGTTGGGACAGCACCATGAGCAGGGTACCTCAATCATGGAGGGGGAGGATGGGGCAGGACGGTTACTTAGTCCTCACATCATTTGCAGGTCAGGAATCAAACTAATTTGAACGGTGTGTGAACAGACAACTCTTACATCCACCTAACTAAAGTTAATTGAACTAAAGATATTCATGTTGAATCAACTAACTTGAGTGATGTTACACGTACACAATTTAGTCGAGTGGAAATACTTTTCATACTTTCCATGATTTTATTAGGTTAATTCAACAAATTCTTTTCTTGAGGACACCTTTATTCACAAGTCTGTCTCTCCTGCTGATGCAAAAAAAAAAAAAAAACATTTTTGCGAGCACTGTTGACTGATGCAGTGGTTATGTGTGTGTGTGTCTGTGTGTGTGTTCGACCTCTGACCTACCTGAACAAGCAGACATTGATTGGACGCAGCGGTGGAGGCCAGTAAACTGTGGCAAAGCTCTTGCGGAGGTGTACTGCATGGCCCTGTGCTGCCCTTGAGACCAATGCAGACCTCCAGACATACAGCTTGGTACAATACAAACACAGACATCTATCCAGCTCTCCCCAAAGAGCTCACATTTTGCTTTTGCTGATGCAGTACGAGTTATCCATCCAGCCTTTATTTACATTCATGACAGCCCTCATTGTCAAGTGCTTACATTCAGGTAATGCATCAATTGCGGTGTGCTGATCACAGCACATATAATACACAGCCAGCTGGATTGAAATGCATTCATACATGGTCCCTGTAACAAGTTTGTTGACATCAAAATGGCAATGGCCAAGTAGTAATGTAACACTAAAGACTTTGTAATGTCGTTATCATGTAGGCTAATAGACTACCATGGAAGTAAAGCTTTTTCAAGGGATGCTAATAAGCATGTGGTAAGGCTTGGCTGATTTCAGTGTGCCTAAGCTACCATTGACTTTCCTGGTGAACCAGAAGCTATGTGTTGACGCCCAGGGGGCTGGGCTACACAAACCTTCTGGTGCACCTGTGATTCGCTCTCCTCCTCCGTTTACGAAATAAACGGGGCAGCTCGACGAATCAGGATCGTAGGGAGGGATTTCAGTGGGTATGACGTTTATCGAACGCAACACCCTCCCCCAGGGTAGTTCGGCTGTGCCCGCCCCCTCCCTGAATCACAACAGTAATGGCGGCGTGCGAGGAGTTATCATGCGTCGGGATGGAAGCAGCAATTTCACCGGTGTTATCCAAAATACCTCAAGTTGATTTTCTAAAGGACGTTGTTCTGTTTTGGTTCCCGACCTGACGGCGCTTACGTGACGACACGTCATACGTCACAAAGCTTCAACGTGAGTGGTCTAAGTGTCATGTCATTCATATGAGGTTGCTCCAACCGCGTGCAAGCATCTTTTGACTAAACCCCGCCTGCGGAGACGCGTGAAAGGGCAGTGTGCCAGTAGCCTGTTACTTACAGGCTACTGGTTCACCAGGAAAACCATTGACGGGCAGAAATTATATTTTTTTTTGGTAAGGATTTCTTGAGTGTCCTGTCCAGCCATCGAACTAACCATTGGTGCATGTCCTAACCTACTGCAAATATTACCACAACTTAATTGCATCACCAGACTAGACAACTTGTAGCGCAGCACTAAAGAGTGGATGAAGGCAAAATGAATGGAAATTTGCTTGCTTACTTCAGTGAATTTGTCCAAGTACACATTCAGGTCTGTTTTTCCCTTCATATCTGAGTGCCCTCTTTAAACATTTTCTTGGAGTCTGCTTGTAGTTGTAACACTAGTAAAGAGATCAAGGTTATTAATCAAAAACCTTTCATACCTACCCACTTCCAATCTCTTTGGAAATGTCTATCTGTATTGCGCACCCACATTTCCTTAGGTATGCTTGATTGTTTCATTTATGTGAAAAGCCAGCTACTTAACCAGACAGTATTTTTTGCCATTCATAACAATAAACTTATCTTTTGTACACTATGTAATGAAGTGTACAAATCAACAAACAGGCTTTATCATCATATAATGTATTGTTATCCCTCTTGGTGATGATATATAGCAATTTAAGCTACAAATGAAAATGTTGATCACCCAAGCGGCTTAATGTGAATGTAGAGTAGAGTTAATGTATTTAATTTACCTGTGAGCCAGTGTTTAACAGTGCTACAGACAGTACCACAGACACTAATGATGCTGATTATGATGTGAAAATCATAGTCGCTTTACTGATTGTGGCTTTACTGATTGTGATGGACACACACACGCGCGCGCACACACACACAGACACACACACACACAAACACACACACACGCGCACACACACACACACACACACACACAAACACACACACACTCTCTCTCAGTGCGTAAAACTGCTGTGAATCAGAGGACAGAGGTAGTGATTGTAATGATGAGTGTGTGGTGTGTCTGCTAAGTGCTTTAATGGTGAGATGATGCACAATATGATGAAGTACGCTTTAATAATTAATTGCAATCGTTAAAAGCATTTAGTGGGCTGGGAGAGGGGCCCATGGCCATGGAGAGAGGAGTGTGGGACAGCGAGACACAATGGTGTGAGAGGAAGAAAGGTGTAATAAAATCGCTTTTATTCTCTCTCTCTCTCTCTTTCTCTATTTCTCTCTCTCTTTCTCTCTCTCTCTCTCTCTCTCTCTCTCTCTCTCTCTCTCACTCTCTCTGACACCCCACCCTCTCTCTCTCATGGGTGCTGAGTCTTTCATTCACTCACTCTTTCAATTTACAATGATGTGCTTATTGGAGTGACTGTTGAATGGACAATATTGCAAAGGCAGTCGACCAAAGAGAAAGTAATTTCAAAAGAAATCAATTCTCTTTCTCCCTCTCCCATCTCTCTCTCTCTTTCTCTTGACTGTGTCTCTCTCAAATTACGGACATCTCAATCTCTTATATGTATCCGGCCATTTCCACATCTTAATGTACGCTTACATGAAGGTTGTCTGTGTGTGTGTAGCTTGCTGATAATATGTGTACTTGCTTTTTGTGTATATGTGTGAGAGAGGGTATGTGTAGACCGCCTTGTCTATTTGCAGACTGGTCCAATCCCACTGCGAGAATATGAGTGTTTTAAAATGTCATCTGATTATTATGAGAGGTTTTGTGCACTGTGCACCAGTTGGACTGCAACAGGGGAGGCAGTCGTAGACTGTGTGTGTGTGTGTGTGTGTGTGTGTGAGTGTGTGTGTGTGTGTGTGTGTGTGTAAGGTTAGGGGTCGTTTAGGCCTTTTTCGTTTAGGCAAGAGTCGTCTAGGCCACCCTGCAGTCGTTTAGGCTACCAGAGGTGCCGGTTAGGCCACTGGAGCTGCCGTTTAGGCCACTTGAGCTGCCATTTAGGCCAGCTTTTTATTATTATTGTACAAACAATAATCACACCAACAATAACCCTAACCCTAACCCACACCTTAACCCACACCCTAACCCTAACCCTAACCCTAGCCCACACCCTAACCCTGTCTTATAATAACGAATGCACAATAATAGTAAAATGCTGGCCTAAACGGCAGCGTAAGTGGCCTAAACGGCAGCTCCAATGGCCTAACCGGCACCTCTGGTGGCCTAAACGACGGCAGGGTGGCCTAGACAACTCTTGCCTAAGGGAAAAAGCCCTAAACGACCGCTCACCGTGTGTAAGAGAGAGAGCGAGAGAGATACAAAGTTGCTACCCGTGTGTGTACTTGCTTTCAGCATAAGGAGGGACTGAAAAATATGACCGCCTCTTTACTTCTATACGTATATGTACATTTCTATCTTTCTTTTCTGTTTTTCCATTGACAGTAAGCATGTTGAAAATAGACATACAGTACAGACAATACCTCTGAATAAGGGGCGTCATGGATGTTGAAATTGCCATTTGCCTTCAGGCTCTCGTGTCTCTGCATCCGTAGCAGACGGGCATGCCATTGAGGGTGCATTTAAAGCATCAGACAATATTGTCTTCATCATTGGCTCAATTTATCTTCAGAAGTGGCCTATTGCATTCACGCACACAGACAGTCGCGAAACACGGAAGAACATAAAAATCTCTCTTGTATGCTTTTCCACTTTTAGCATTTTTTGCATTTCCGCTTTTTTGCAAATCCACTTTCCGCACCTGGACAGGCCTTTAACCTATCAGTAAAGAACTGTTTTTACACCTTTTAATTTTAACAACAAAACGACCTAGATGAACACTACTAGATGTATGGGGCCCCGAAATGTGTGCCTAGCGATTTTCTTTTTCTTCATTTTCTTCATATTACTACCTTAGGGGGGACATCTGGCACCCCACAATGGTTGTTAGGTGTGTACACATGCATTCATACACGCACGCACACTCACACAACACACACTTATTTACATACAAGACATATAGTACTCACAGTACACATAAACAAAGTACACTGTGGCATATGCTAACATTGTCACACTTGCATACTAATAAACACAAAAGGCCATATATTATATGTTCAAACACAGACTTGTGTTCTATTCTTCTTCTATTCTCTTTTCTATTCCTCTCTTATCTGGGTGCTGCTTTCATTCAGCATGGTGTTTAGAGAGGGCTATTCTGCTGTCATTGTAGCAGGAGTGGAGTAGTGTGAAAGCGGAGACATGGCGAGACATTGATTTTGGTCACATGGTCGCTGTGTTTCCCCCGTATTCCATGGTAACGTCCCTTTTTTACTCCTCGCATTAAGCATAATTTTAGCTGGGTGGCAAGGGAATGCTTAGAAGAGGTACACATCACGTATACATTGAGACACAGACACTTCACAGTCTCTTTGCCCTCTTTCTCCCTCATGCTTAGGAAGTATCTGTCTCTGTCTCTGTCTCTGTCTCTGTCTCTCTCTCTCTCTCTCTCTCTCTCTCTCTCTCTCTCTCTCTCTCTCTCTCTCTCACACACACACACACACACACACACACGCACATGCACATGCACATGCACATGCACATGCACATGCAAGCATGCATACACCTACCTCAGTGATTTTCAACACTGGGGTCAGAACCCCATATGGGGTCCCCTGAAATGTCTAGGTCTGAAAGAAGAATACCAATAAATATTACTAATTCATATAATAAGTCGGACCTAATTAGCTCAGTCATGTTTTTTGTTGGCGAAAAAAAAAAAAGGTTTATGGGATCCCCAAAAATTTGGGATGTCAAAATGGGGTCCCATGACAAAACATGTTGGGAACCACTGACCTACCTACAGACAGAGACACACACACACACACACACACACACACACACACACACACACACACACACACACACACACACACACACACACACACACACACACACACACACACACACACACACTCCACAACCACTACAATTAACATCAGGTTATTAACTCACATAGAAATATATATAAGGAAGACACTGAAAAGAAAAGCTCAGGTTTCTGTTTTATACTTTGTTCTCCTTCCACTTCTTAGGTTTATGACTCGCAGGTGACCTGTGTATTTAGCAGGTCTTCTACCTCAACAATGATCACTTGACTGGTTCCGCCTCTCATCCCCCCTTCCAAATCCTTTCGTCATGAATATATGAATGGAATGTATATATGGCTCGGTGCCCTCCATTTTGTCTAGTTTCACACTTCTGTCACAGCTGGAGATGGGAAGTGGCACCCCGAGCCTTGTGCCGCGATATAATTAGAATACTTCACAACAAGGGCAGGCGGAGCGCCGGCAGAGGTAGTAAATTATAGTTGGAAACATCGACACAGGTGTCACTGCTTTCTCCACATCTTTAAACCTTCCATCTGACATCTAAATATGCACACGCGAACAGGGCCTGACATATCAAAGTTAGCTGCCGACAGGTGTAGCGAAAACTGAGGGAAGAGGATTTTTTTTTCCAGAATTGATGTTTGATTCACCTCCAGCTTCCATTTCTTCTGAGGCTCACAGAGAATAATAAATGCTGTGTAGAGTATAGTTAAAAAACAGAAGAGGAAATGCTGAAATGCAATGATTAGGAAGTATTTACACCGTGAATCACTTGATTCGACTGTGTGATGTTTTATTCTTTTGAGGGACTTTGGAGGACATGTGCACAGGCGCACTCCTTGTCAGAAGTTGAATGACCAATGGTTTGCAATTGACAAACAAACATTTCGCTTTCATTCAATTACGTGTATGTCTGTCTGTACTGTGTGCACAGTAAATTAATAAAGCTGTGTTAATTCAACATTTAAAGAGTCAAATTTGACACAGTTCTCAAGGGTATTTGCTACTACTCCAAATTTTAAAAATAATAGAGCAGAACTCATCAAGAATAAATAATTAACACTGCTATATATTGTGTTATGTATGGTTAACACTGCCAGTTGAACAACACTGTGGTGAAAATATCATTACAATGAGACATCTAGGCCTATACTTCAGAGCTTTTGTGAGATTCTTCAGGTCATTTGGGACCATGCCATTTGACAGCTTGATAGGACGCTGACACTGAAGGCATCTTACTCTATTTCTTAGGACGGATGGAGAAGAAAATATACATCTACACTGCATTAATTAACACTGGCAATTGTATTGTCTATGTAGGCCTATGCTCGTCTGTTTATGTATGTACAGTATGTATGTTTGTATGTAGGTGTGTGCATGTACGTACGTGTGTGGACAGTATGTACTGTATGTATGTATATACAGTATGTATGTAGGCCCTATGAATGTATGTATGTATGTATGTATGTATGTATGTATGTATGTATGTATGTATGTATGTATGTATGTATGTAGCCTATGTATGTAGGCCTATGTGTGTATGTATGTATGTATGTATGTATGTATGTATGTATGTATGTATGTATGTATGTATGTATGTATGTATGTATGTATGTATGTATGTATGTATGTAATATATTAAATATAAGTTGTTGCTGATGCAAATAACCATACACAAACATGTAAAATGTAAAAACACATGAATGCTAGAATAAAATGCACATCACACAATAAATAACACACATACACAAGAACTGTACAGAAATGCTCTCTCACTCACTCTCTCTCTCTCTCTCTCTCACACACACACACACACACACACACACACACACACACACACACACACTGAAGCACAAAATCGCACTAAGCACCAAGCACAAAGCTCAAACACATTTCACTTCCCCTCTTCCACTTAACTTGTTTTGTAAGCTCCTGGCTGTGCCGGCAGTGCAGGTGAGCGGGTTACGACTCATGTTCATGAGATGTAGTGCTTGTTTGCTTTTATTCTCAGCCATAGCAACACAGGGAGATCAATCTTCCCCGCTTGTTGCCTTTACTTACCTACCTGTTTATTTATTTATTTATTTATTTATTTATCATTTTCCTTTTCTGCTGCCAAAGCTGGGAGGGGAAGTAATGCACTGTGTGTGCCGCCACTCCCTGCTAAGCCCCAAACTCACAGGGAGGCGTGTGATGGATACACACATTAAGCACACAAAGTCTCTCTTTCATGACTCTCTCTCTCTCTCGCTCTCCATCTCGCTCTCTTTCATGTATTTACTCTCTCCCTCTCTCCTGCTCTCTTTAAGCCCTGCCACCTCTCCTGCCTCCCTCTCGCCTGCGCTCGCTTCTATTCTGCACATTCTTGGACCTCTTCCACTTCTACAGACGCACAGAGGTTAGTAAATGAGATGTATAGTGCTATGGTATGATGTTTTATGATATTAGTAGTGATGTACTGTCATTCTTTTATCTTTTGTCATTCAGAATGTTTGTGATGATGATGATGAGAATGATGATGAGGGTGATGGTGGTGGTGGTGGTGTTTGTTATTACTGCTTTTATTTTTGTTTTTGTTTTTGTTGTAGTAGGATCTGTACCAGACACAGTACAGTAGTAGTAGCATCAGCAGTGACGGTGTGCTACTTGACTTGACTTGACTTGACCTGACTCTGAGTTCAAATAAAACATTGTTGAGGCACACACCCTGCAATAATCATAAATACCGACCAGTAGGCCTACTGTATAGGCAGACATTTTTTTAGTAGGCTATTATTTTTTTCCACATTCTCTCCCTTTTTTACACACACACACACACACACACACACACACACACACACACACACACACACACACACACACACACACACACACACACACACACACACACAAACTATTCTATGCATACACAGACATACACAGGCAAAACTTTTTTTTGAATCTACTGTCTCAATTCCTGTCATACACATACACATACCGTACACACACATACGCATACCCATAAGCATACGCATACACACACACACACACATAAATGACGATGATTATCCCTCTGACGAGCTTCCTAGTCATCAAGGCAGTAACACCTCTGTGCTAATACATTGGCGATGCAGGCTGAACTTCAGAAGAGCAAACATTAACCCAGCATTAGCGTTAGCTGTGGAAATGGAAGACAATAGGCTCATTATGGCTCTGTTTGCACAGACTCATTTGTTTGTCTGGCACTCTCCTCTCTTTTCTTCTCCTCTTTTCTGCTCTCCTCTCCTCTCCTCTCTCCTGCAGCAGCATCAAGGGAGGCATTAGAAGCAAACCGGGCACACACACGCACGCACCATCCATGATTGATATGCACTAACAGAAAGGGGATCTTGGCTCGTTTCTCCACGCTCTTGTCTGCGTAGAGGTATTACACAGCTAAGGTGCATTTGGAGAATAGAGTTTGCATTTGGCGAGAGAGAGAGAGAGAGAGAGAGAGAGAGAGAGAGAGAGAGAGAGAGAGAGAGAGAGAGAGAGAGAGAGAGAGAGAGAGCATGATGTACAATAGATGGGCAGTAGGCAGATAAATACAGAGAGAAAACACTGGAGAGATACACCAAAGAGAGAGAGATTGAACGGGAGCGTGAATGTGTGTGTGTGAGAGAGGAAAAACAGAGAGACCTGAGAGGAATATTAACTTCCCACATATGGCAAATTGATCTTTGATAAAAGCTGTTTTGTTTGCAGTTGTTTACATAGATAATGGGAAGCTATGCACCACACATAAATCTCGGTGGATAAGGGCAACTGTCAGGCATACACATCACGTGTCAGGGCCAAATTAGTCTCTCTCTCTCTCTCTCTCTCTCTCTCTCTCTCTCTCTCTCTCTCCTGCTCCCTGCCTGCCTCTGCTCTTTCTGTGGCCCGGAACTGTTTACACACCATTCTCATTACGCTCTGACCCTGGTCACAGTCAATTAAGCCACTTTTCAGGTGCTTTCCACATGACAATTAATGTCCATTTGCATACATAACGGTGCTTCGTGCTTGCTTGCACCCTCTCGAACCCCAACACTGTCTGAGAGCAAGGGGTTTCCATGGAGACACAGCCATTCCAGTCTTTATTTTTTCCCCCAAACACATCTGTTGCAGGTGTTTGAGGTGGGCCCATGTCTATTGAGCGTCGTAATCCAGCCCTTATACCAGGGGCGGAGCTATAGGGGGTGCAAGCAGGGCATTTGCCCCTGGGCCCAGGGCCATCCTGTATTGGTGGTGGGGGCCCTATTGTGACCATGGCAAGTCGTATGGAGGGCCCTATAAGTGTCTTGCTCTGGGGCCCTATATGCAATTGTTCCGCCACTGCCTTATACGACTCCCTTCCAGGAAGTCTGTGGACTGTGTGAGTGTTCGGGGAAATTTCTCCGGTGTACAGTTCAAATCAAGGTCAGGAGAGATCTGCGATGCACCTTTTTTCGCCCTGTCTGGCAGTCGGCGTGTGACTTTGCTACAAGAAACTTCCGGAAGGCCATGTGCCGGGTGAAAAGGCCAGGCCGCCAACATGTACTAACGAGAATCGCTTGTAGTGGGCGATAACATGGGGCCTGCCCTTTCACCGCAGAGCTTCCCAGCTGCCTGGCGCAATGTGCCATGGCCACGGCTCTTACGACAGGTACAGAGCTGCGGGTTTTTGACAAGGCCCACACATCATCAACACAGATACACAGTCGGTTCTGAGAGCACCACACCACTGCTGCTGCACGGTGCACCACAAATACCTCCTACTACTCAGATGTGCACCTTTTGTAGAGTTAGCAGAGGTTCAGATATCATATTATATGACTTAGCAGTTGGCAGATGTTTTCACCATTTGTTTGTGAAGGTTTGTCATGTCCCTTTACAAAACTTTGTGGGAAAAAAGGTTTGCACACTCCTTTGGATTTTTTTCTTCTTTGAGTTATTTTTTTCTGGATTCCTGCAATCTGAGGAAGACCGAGAGGTCCAACCGTCATCATGCTTGCCAATGAATGAATAAAAAGAAAAAAGTAACTTAAAGAAGAAAAAATCCAAAGGAGTGTGCAAATCTTTTTCCCACAAATACTGTACGTATTTTTTTGTTCAACACCTGGGATTGTGCACAAGTAACTCTAAACAAGCCTTTACAAAACTTTCCCACAGAATTTGACCCAACCAAGTGGGCAGAACTTTTTGTGCAGTACTGTAGGCAGTACAGTAGGCAATGCAAATATGCAGGGAAGCTGATGGAGGGAGTCAACCAGCTCAGTTGTCCTGGGCCCGGGAAGAGAAGGGGTGCAGAATAGGGTCCTCGTTACATACGGTAATATGTATTGGGTGGTGGGCCCTTTCAAATGTCTTTGTCCCAGGCAGCCAAAAACGTCAGTGGCCCTGCCAGTGTGACATACTAAAGCAATTTTTGTTTGATGAATAGTTACACCAGTTATTACAAGTAGTCGTAATGTACAACTTAATGCTAAGGGAATTAGAGGGTATGACATACAGTAGGCTATTGGGGTGGCCTTGGAAGACAGACAGGAACCAGTGTTACATGAAAAGTTCAAAAGGACATATTCAGAGAGTATAATTATCTAAATCACGAACTTAAGGCAAACCGTACATAGCCTACATAAAAGTGACTTTTACTATTACAATTTATCGCTTATTGGCTACCGCTTATACGGAACATAGTTATTTTGGTAACACTTTTTAATAATGTTCCTTAGTAAAGACTCAGTAAATAATTAACTAATGATTAACAAAACATTAACAAATGTTTTTTTTATTAACTAATTTTTATTCATACTTTATAAAATATCTACAAATCATATATGCAAGATTCTACACACCTTATAACGGAGTATTTTATTCATTTACAAGCAACTTGTAAATGTTTGATAAATATAAAATATTAACATAGCATTTCCTAGTCATTTGCAAGCATTTGTTTACATTTCCTAGTCATTTACAAACGTTTGTTAATGTTTCGTTCATCAATACTTAATTATTTATTAAGTCTTTATAATGCTTTTTTGCATCCATTATTCTAAAGTGTTACCGCTATTTTTTCTGTTATGTCCTGAGATAAGTAATTAACTATATAACTCTTTTAACCATAGCATATGGAACATGGACCATGCCAAGATTTCCACCTCATGGCAATGTTGCATGGTGTGAAAAAGAAGCCAACATTGCTGTTTGAAGTTTCACATGATATTAGGGATGCAAATGATTAATCGACTTTAGATTAATTGTCGAGCAAGAGGTTGAGAGACTGTAGAGACTCTTGAGTAGTTCTAGTTCTAGTCCTATTCAAATCCATGGTGCGCAGATTTTATCTATTAAATCGTCATTGCAACTTCTAGAGTTCTTGTGGGTCTTTTGGAGATGTGTACTTGAATCTGTGATTATGCCAAGCCCAATTGTGTAAGTTGTTACTGTTTGAATTATGAGAAAAACGATCTTTCAAGACAGGCAAATGTCACTGCAAGCAGCATTTCACTGTAGGGTTAAGCTTGCTATGTTAGCTTAGCGTGCTAACTAGCGAAATCACAAACGTAGTCATTTCAAATTGTGAGCTGTAATTTTAATCACTAACACCCTGTCAGATATCAAGACTAGTATTAGCTGAACTGGGCATGGTAATATATGACCATGCATGAAGAGGAGCACCATCTGTTCAATTTCAGGTGAATCCATGTTAGCTGTAAGTGTTAGCTCCATTCATTCTCAATGGAGCCTGTTAGCTTATTAGCTCTACTTACAGATACAGGAAATAGCTTTTTTTTTCAGAAACAAACTTTGTTGACATTACTATGCATTATGGACAACACACCACCCAAAAGATAGCATTTATTTATATTGAAGCGTATACAATTAAAATGCTTGTAGTTGATCATGCTGGCTGACACACCTTTATGCAGACAAGTTCTGAGTCTGATCACGTTTCACTCAACGTTGTCTGTCATCATATCTCAGGCAACTGCAAGGCGACATAGAGGGGGCGTGGGGCTACTAGTTCACTCCTGGGTGAAACCAAGCAATGCCCAAAGGTGGTGTGGAGATGCGAAAACATGTGTGCTTTCATTTCCTAATGCATAATTACTCGAGGAATATATAATACAATATAACATAATACAATAAAATACAATATGGGATTAATGATCATAATATAATTCTCATAATATAATTTAATATAACAATATATATACTTTTTGAACTCAGTGGTTTAACTATTTAGCTGATATTTAAAAAGGCCCTATGAAATTCAGGTAAAAAAACGTCGCTTATCAATTAATCGAAAGTCGATCGATAAGACTATCAACTAATGATTAATGAATTAATCGATAACTTGCATCCCTACATGATATATACAGTATATATCGGTTACCTTTGTAATTTAGCTCGAAATTAAATGTGAAAAATGTTGCTAATTAAAGCTGGAGTCATGGGTCTGGTGACCATCTGAACATTTTCATACCATGTTACAGCAAGTATGGAAGGTTATCTCCACGTTGGGGATTGAACTTGCGACCTTTGAGGTTGAAGACCAGCTGTTTAACCACTACTCCATGGTCGCCTCAGCTGTTGTCATGACATCTAACCACTCATATGCCAGATAGAGTTCCAATTTACAAACTCAAAGACATTGTGTTAGGATGTCAGTTGTACTTAAAAACACAATGCCAACCAGAATTAATTTATTGGTACCTGAAAACCTGTTAAGAACACCTAAAATGTATATGTCATCTTGACATTTTTGCAATATTGAGTACAGTGTAAACTTTTCTAGTTCATAGTACTGTTGGGGAATACAGTGTATTTTACTATTCATTCTCATTCATAGCTGTATTAACTTCACAGATAATTCAACTACCATTGCACATTGAGAAGAAGACATCATCCAACCCAGTTCTTCTACTGATGTGTTCCCACTAATGCACCTGGTTCTTCTGTGACTCTTTTCATACACAGTATTTTGCATTCATGGTCAGCTTTACCTTTTTCTTTCACTGGAATCATCTCCCTTTGAAACTATATGTTATGCCAACCCAGGTTGTATAATTACCCACTTCAGAAAGCCCTCTTGAGATGCACACGCAGCCCTCAAGGTTAGTCGTGGGACTCCAAGCTCTGCTTTTCTAACGACTGTGTGGGACTGATGCCGCTGTTTGTGCTGGAAGAGTCTCCGGGTTGTGTTCTCTTTCTTTATTTCTCTTGCTCTTTCTTTCACCTTTTTTCCTCTCTCTCACTTTCTCACATACACTACATATACCCCTCTCTACTTGAGCACACCTTTACTTTTCACACCTCATCCTCTTCTTTCTTCTTCCTCTTCTACTTCTTCTCGTTATCTCTTCTTCCCTCCCAACCACACACATCCCCCTTCCTCTCTGTAGAGGGAGAGAGGAAGGAGGGGGAGCCATTGTGGAGGGAACAGTGAGCCAAGCTCAGGAAGGCGTGTAAATTTAACCTCCTGCCAGGGTGTGATATTTCAAAGGGCTGCAGAGCTGAGGTAGGGCAGGTGCACTGATATCTGCATTACTGTATATAAATAAACAGCTGTGGACGGCCCGCAGAGAACACACTGTTCCCAGAAAGAGAGAGAGAGAGAGGGATGTGTTTAGGAGGTGTGTGTGTGTGGGTGTGGGTGAATATATGTGTGATAGAAAAGTGACGCAAGTTTTACTTTGTGCTTCTGTTTTCACTTTTGCTCACTTAAGTTCTCTCCCTCTCTCACTCTCTCTCTCTCTCTCTCTCTCTCTATCTCTCTCTCTCTCTCTCTCTCTCTCTCGCTCTACATCTGTGCTGTCTTTCTCTCTACACTAAAATGTTTACATAGTACTCGTGCAGTCGTGCACCTGGGGAGTCTAAAATTCAGCCAAAAGGTCACAGGTTCAGTTTGCGGGTGGCTAGTGGGAGTTGCTACTACTCTTTTAAGGTAATGTAACCTGGTCTAACCATGTTTTTGTAATTTTAGTTGTACAGAGGGTCTGGAACTGCTGAATGGAGAAATGATTGCTGCTGGGAGGGGTGAATGAAGTTTGAACTATCCATATGATTTTCCCTCGTCGCTAACTTTTGGGACATTTATTCATCTGGTATGTGATGCGCCATCCCATGCGTTCATCCACCTCATTGGTCCATTCCCCATTCACTGATTGGTCACGTTGTCTGGCAACATGAGTTATCTCATACCAGAAGATTCGGCCCTGGTGTAACATGGGAAATGTGAATTGAGCTGAAGCTTACAGATGGCAAGGCCAGTCTAGAGGTAAGGTGAACTTTCCAATTCTGTCCTCTGTGCAGATGGGACCGCTGACGGGCCTTAAGTAACAGATTAAGACTTGGTCACTACAGTTTTGTTGAAAGCAAGTTTATAACTAGGATCTGCTCAAAGGGGTTAATTAATGTGTGCCCTTTGCTCAAATATGTGATGTTGACACAGAGGATGACACAGAGGCTGACTTCAGTTGTGTGCTCTATGATCACTATGGCAAATGGGTGTCACATTCACTTTAACATTTACATATACACAACCACAGCAACAGACACTACACATAGCTGACACACATTTACACAAACAGAAACACAATCACTTACGTATTCAGGAAAACATAGAAAACCACACATACCTAGAAGCGAGGACATAGGCACGCGCATAGAGTCAAAGAAACCAATTTTCACATGCACATCCTCTAACAAAACATAATCAAGAAGAAAACACACAAGAACACACCAGCCCTCTGCAACGGCTTCAGTACGACACGCATCCAGCCACCAGCCAGGCGAACCCTGCTGTTCTCTTCACACTTACAGAATAAGATAAAGAGACGCTTTAAGGGCTTGTGACGATGCTACAAAGACTGATCTCCTCTTACCTTCTCCTCTTTCGCTCATGTCCTGCTCTTTCTTCCCCTCGCTTTCTCATTTTATGTGCTCTCCTTCCCTCTCCTCTCCTCTCTCACCTCATCATCTCCCCCTCACCCCATCATCTTCTCCTCTCCTCCCATCGCTCCTCTCACCAGAACTCTTTATCGCTCCTCATCTGCCCTCACTTATCCTCTCATCTGCTCTCCTCCTTCACCTCTCCTCTCCCCCCTCACCTTCTCGCCTCTCTTCCTTGCTCTTTCTTTTCTTTCTTCTCTCCGTCTTTTGCTTCTCTACCTCTCTTGTCTATTAGCAGTGGCCATCGTCAGGCTGTGGGGGATCAGTGGGAACCCTAATGGGATAATTAGGTGAATAAAACGCCACTCGGCCAATACAATGGAAATGTCAAACTCTGAGCCATAATTTGACTTCTGAGTTGGGGAAAGGGCGCCGTGAATTTGCTCAAGCTGCGTGCATCATCTTCCCGGCCCTTTCTCACTCGCCTTTATCTAAATGTCACCCTGGGATCCATCCAGAGGAGAGGGGGTTGCAAAGTGCAGAAGGTGTGTGTATGTGGGTGTGCATGTCTGTAAGCATGTGGGTTGGTGTGTGGATATGCGGCAGTATGTGTGTGTGTGTGTGAAGGTTTGTGTGTATGTGCATACTGTGTTGTGTCTATTTTTATGAATGTGGTTGTGTCAGTGCCAATGGCGCGTGTGTGTGTGTGTGTGTGCGTGTGCGTGTGTGTGTGTGTGTGTGTGTGTGTGTGTGTGTGTGTGTGTGTGTGTGTGTGTGTGTGTGTGTGTGTGAGACAGAGACAGACAGACAGACAGACAGACAGACAGAGACACAGAGAGTGCATTGAGGGAGAGAATTTTGTATGTAATGTGAAATGATTGGTCCCTCAGGGGCTTGTTTGCCAGGTGTTCCTGACGACGGCACGTTCCATCTTTGAAATTTTTCAATGTTCACAAGTTCAGCACAGGCGTGACCATCATTTGAAGAACACAGAACCATAGTAAAAAAGTTGGACATTTTGAGCAGCTCATCACATCCCGAATAAATTAAAAATACCTATAATAATTGTTGGGGGAAAAAACATGTAGGCCTATATTAGTAACACAAATTTGGCCCATGTGGCTCACAGTTTTAATTACCTCCAAATGTCAGAGTGCAGGCAAAGCAAAAAAGACCTACAGTAGATTGGCTTTTGTTGTGTTTGATAGGGTCATGGAACATAGAGACACGGGAACACGGTGCAGAGACCCAGGGGAGAGGAGGACTTAATCAAGACCATCAGGCAGACACTTATCAAAGCCCGGCTGAAGATGGCTACGACAGGCCCTGTCTCAGCCCTGTCACAGGCGACGCACGGGACGCAATCCGCTGGCTTGGCTCAGGGGACCCGCATGACTCTTTGAGCAGGTGAGCAATCCTGTATATCGATTTCATTTTCATAGTTCAAGAAACTCATTTGCTTTTTTCCCATGTTTGCCTTTCTTCTTGCATTGCCCTATTTTTAACACAGACTTTTTGGGACAAGGACCTAAGACAGGTTAACACTATTGGTGTTTAAATACTTAATGGATAGTAATAATCTTTGTCATGTTGTTTGCATTTAATATGAGAACAACCTTTTTTCCCTAAAACATTAATATCCAGGCATTCGGGCATTCAGCATTTGTTGTTCATTTAAAATTCAAAAGCGCTAATGCTAGTCCTGTCTCTGAGCAGTGATGTCCAACACTGTGAGTGATGAATGAGTTCAATATTCTTTGACCTTAAATTTCTACAAAAGCCGATACTGCTGAAGGTGGAGAGGCACGTAAGCTGTGGTTAAGAATGGGCAGCCTATTGATTATTTATAAAGCATTTATAAAGCATTATTGTCCGATTAGCTCAGCTTCTTATGAAGGGTGAGGAGAAAGGCACAATCTGCAAATACCATTGCAGGTATACAGACTTCCCCTTGGGAGATAAGGTGATTTAAACCAAGGAAGTACAAATAGTACTGTGTGTGTGTGTGTGCGTGCGCGCGCGTGTGTGTGTGTCTTAGTTAATGCATGACTGCCCCTGTGTATTTGTCGATTGGCTAGCATTTACATCTTTAAGTGTATATGTGCTGTATGTATATAGTGACTGTGTGCATATGGAGGGGCTATGTTCGGATGGATGGATGTTAGTCCGGCAGCCAAAAGCCAAATATCAGCCGAACCCAGTTTCGTCTGATAAAGTTTTTTTCTTTGCAGTTTGTGGTTGCCTAAGGTGTACCTATTAAGATTCCAGACGATGCCCGGTGATATCCCTTGAGCATTTTCAGATATTGAGCCTTTTATGCTTGATGTGCTGCAGCCATAGATTACAACAGTCTTTGGCTCCCAATTCATGTTATGCTGACCAAATACCCTATACCATACTTATTTTGTGTTTGTTTACATGGTGGGATGTGTATAAGAACAGGTGGTGAGGTATGGACATCAGTGGGGGTGGGGTCATGCATGTTTGGGGGCGGGGCATTCACCCAAAAAGCCTGATTTTCCAAGTCGGAGACACAAAGGCCAACATTTCGCCAAACGTGGCTTTATATCTCATAGTGGGTTGTTTGTTTTTGCTGTTTGTAGTTGTCCAACACTTACCCATCAGGATAAGAGTGGGTGATGTGCCAATTTCAGATATTAACCCTTTCATGTTGATTTCGCTGCAGCCATAGCCCACAAGCTTTTGACAGCTTCATAACTGCACTATGATTAACCATAGAGCATTCTGGGTGGTAGGCCTGCCACATCAAAGTGGAGAAAGTGTCCTCGTACCAAATAAATTTTAGACAATTACATAACTAGCTGTTTGTCAAGCAGAAATATGTAAGCGAATATTGGTGGTGTCAGCTTAGACATACCCAGAAAGGATTACCGGTACTAATTCAACACAGAATTTCACCATTTCATACATTGCTATTTACTCTTCCTGTGCTGTTGTAACACAAAATAAAAATTGTAAGTAATAATAACATAATTTTTTGGCCTGAGTATTTGTTTGCCTACAAAGTACATAATTTCAGTGGTGGTCGTATTAACATGGAAAGAGATAAAATTAAAAATGTAAATCCACAAAATGACATTGTAATTGACCTTTTACCAGCCCATGCCATATCAGGGTGTGACACTGTGGCATCCTATTTTGGTATTGGTAAACTTTGGTTCTGTTATCAAGACCCTAAAAGCTGGATATCACTTGACATCAATTGGTAATGTGCTGGCACCATTCCAACAACTTTCCAGAGAGGCCACTAACTTTGTGTCGGCATGTTATGGCATTCCAGACAGTATCAGCATGTCACATACAAGGTTGGTGGTATGGGGAAAAAAGAATAGGAAAGGTCATTTATCTTCACCTAACCTGGCTGCTCTTCCACCAACAACAGAGGCATTTCTTGAGAATGTGAAAAGGGCTCATTTTCAAGCAATATTGTGGAGGACATTGGTTCACACTCCACCTGAACTATCTCCTGAAGCATTTGGATGGAAGAAAGACCCATGCAACAAAGCACTGATACCAATAAGTGTACCAGAAAAGGTCAAAGTGGCACCAGACTACATTTTACAGATGATCAGATGTGGTTGTAAGAGTAAAAGCCCCTGCAATTCTAAGAAATGTAGCTGTGCTGTAAACAGTGTGTCTTGCACCATTTTCTGTGCATGTTTTCGGCTGGGATGCTGCCGAACCAATGTTGTGTGAGCTTTACTGTGTGTGTGTGTGTGTGCGTGCGTGTGTGCGTGCGTGCGTGCGTGCGTGCGTGCGTGCGTGTTTTATAGGTGTTCTATAGGTGTTTTAGGTGTTAAGGACTCTGTATGTTGTATAGGTGTAGACAGGTCTTTCTGTGCGAATTTAAATGCATGTACATGTCTTATTTGATGGCTTCATGGACTTTTAAGTGATCATTTAATACCAGTCAGGATACACTGGATTGACTTAATTTTTTTACTCAACCGTATATATAATGTATAGCTGTTTTCCTATGTTTAGACCTCTCTCTCTCTCTCTCTCTCTCTCTCTCTCTCTCTCTCAGCGTGCGGTACTGTATGTTGCAGTGTATATAGGTCTTTCTGTGTAAATTTAAATGCATGTACAGATCTTATTTGATGGCTTTATGGATTTAAGTGATCATTCAATACCAGTCTGGATACACTGGATGTATGTAATTTCTTTACTCATCTTTTGGAACAGCCAACGACTGCTCACCAGTTACCCCCACACTCTGTTGTTCTTTAAAAAAAATAAAAAAAAATTATGTTGGCTATTTGTGGTAGGCTACCTACCGGCGATGTTGTCATCTAGGCCTATGTTGTCATGATGTGATGTTATGCAGGATCTCATAATGGACAATCCGTTCCATACTTACAGTCTTATTCTAAGCAATGTTGTGAATGTTTTTACTGAGGCATTTGTTTATTTGTCATTCATGACCTGATTTATATAACTAAATGCATAAAAATAGGCTGAAATCGCATTTTTTAAGGTTATTAGCAGTATTTTCTCTGTACCTGGGTAACAAAATGAGATAGCCACAATTAACCACAGTAAATATTCTTGTATGTAGGATATTAACAAAATAAAAAAGGAATTTTGAAGCTGGCATTTTCAGGTGGTCAGATTCATTGCCTCAAATTATAATGCAAATTAGTGCATATTTAATTAGATAATAGCCTAATTAGCATATTTAAACATAAAATATAGAAAACTTGTAATACATTTTTTTCTCCAATTCATACGAGTAATCATCTGATAAAGTTTCATATTGATATCTGCAAGTTAAAAAAAATACCCTATTCACCTACAGTGTCTCGTCTTATTTGTGGGATTGCTGTTATTTTTTTTTTTTTTATTTTTTTTTTTTTTGATAAAGCGAAAGCCCAAGCCCATTGGGAAACTCCAACTCCCATTGTCATTGTGACACAGCACTCCACAGCACACAAGTGAACACTGCACACTGCACACAACGAAATTGCATTTATGCCTCACCCGTGCAAGGGGGCAGCCCTCAGTGACGCCCCATGGGGAGCAGTGCGGTGGGACGGTACCATGCTCAGGGTACCTCAGTCATGGAGGAGGATGGGGGAGAGCACTGGTTGATTACTCCCCCCACCAACCTGGCGGGTCGGGGAGTCGAACCGGCAACCTCTGGGATGCAAGTCTGACGCCCTAACCGCTCACCCATGACTGCCCTAAATGATGAAATTATGAAAGGGTTAATTATTACCCCATATTGGGTTTGTTTCAATAAGGGCAGTGTTAAGGCAGTTCAATGTGAATGTTTTTCAGGTAATATAAGCAATTTGGTACATTTTGTAACATTATTCACAGTAATATTAGGTGTCTTTAGTTTTTTGTCATAATTTGCATTTATGGGACAATAAAGTCTCAAAATCTGAAAATGCTCAAGTGATATCACCGGGCATCGTCTGAAATCTTGAAGACTTGCCTAAAATCTATCAGATAAAGCAAAAAAAAGAACTTTATCAAAGACATCTGGGTTCAACCCCACGGCTCCCGGACTATGTGTGTGCGTGTGTTATTTAATGCATGACTGCCCATGTGTATTTGTCGATGGTCTTGCATTTACATCCAAGTTTATATGTACTGTATGTATATAGTGAATGTGTGCATACTGTATGTAGGGCCTATGTTCGGATGGATGGATGTGTCTGTGTGTGTGTGTGTGTGTGTGTGTGTGTGTGTGTGTGTGTGTGTGTGTGTGTGTGTGTGTGTGTGTGTGTGTGTGTGTGTGTGTGTGTGTGTGTGTGTGTGTGTGTGTGTGTGTGTGTGTGTGTGTGTGTGTGAGAGAGAGTGAGAGTGTGTGTGCGTGCGTACGTGTTTGATTAACATGCTGCATAATTCAGGCCTTTGTTGTAGCTAATAAGTCCGGAGTTCCGTGGGGATCTGATCGGGTGGTTGGTTGCTGTTTGCTTAGCAGACGCTGCCCGTTATCTGAGTGGGCAGTGCTAAATTAGGCCTTTTCTGCTT
>NC_085878.1:20401001-20406001 GCF_034702125.1 Engraulis encrasicolus
AGAGAGAGAGAGAGAGAGAGAGAGAGAGAGAGAGCGTCGTTTGGGAATCACTTCACTCTCACATACTATACAAGCCGTGCAGTCGCACAAGGTGAGCTGTGGTAACAGCATATCCAAGGGAGCCCGCAGTTGATGACTGATGTATACGCAAGGATTTGGCGGACATATAGCTTTATGAATGCTTTTTTTTATTTTATTTTTCCTCCCTTCGACACCGACTGGAGATCACAGTTGACGAGAACAGCTGGAGATGCAGTCGCTTTAGTTGAAAGATTGTGACAAAATTGAATTCAGCAAGGCAACGGAATGCTGTTGGAGTCGCCGGGTTCGGGGTTCCTCTCGTGAATAGTGGAAGGAGTGGAAGCACCATCATCAGATGTGCGCCCCAGCATTCGGCCAAGTTGCTGAGCTCCCGCAACTGACGTGAGCGGCATTTTCTCCAGAGTCCAACGGATAGCGGTGTGGTGTGCGTGGGATTAGGAATAACAGCCGAGTCTTATTCAAGCGGATTTCCCCCGAAAGGACACGCACTATATTTACGCGTTTGAGATTTGGATTGTCTTCCGTGGGTTGTGGGCTGAAGTGGTTACGTTTCGAAGCGGACAAGAAGCGCGGCTTCCAGCCCAGCTCGACCTTTCTGGGCTGGAATACAGAGGGGTTACCGTCCGTTGAGGTACGAAGTTCAATAACATACTACAATAGCCTACGCATATCAATATGTCATTGAACGATGTAGTTGTGTGCCCAATTCATCTCCTCAGGGATAAATATGAGTGTATTCCGGTCAGTGAAAATTTTGCAGTGTTACGCGTATTTTCTCACTGTTTCTATCTGTACGCGCGCCAAGCCCCCTCTCTTTTCTATGCGTGTGCCTCTGTGTGACATGAGGGTACCCAAGAGTCTACGTGCGTTAAGCTGTTATGTGGAGAGTGCCTAAATGCAATGTTTCCTCTGGCACAAGTTCACCATAAAAGTGACTTCTACATTCACTGGAAAACAGGTGCAAGGAGAGTCATCCTCGCCCCATCGCACACACCAACATCTGGTGTTGTGAGTAGCTCCCCGTGTTTGAACTTTACATTCCATCAACCTCGTTGCTGACAAATTGTACCTATACGTGCTAATGTCATCGATTTCTGCCAAACAGACCGGGACCAGGGGATCACATTGACAGTCTGATCACAGTTACATTTACACTTCTCGTACAATAGCTTATCACCTCTCCCCCGCAAAACGTCCACGAAAATTTCCACTTCTTAAATGCGACTAATTCCTGCAGACGGTATAGGGACCCCCTACGCACACACTCGCTCATGATTTTGGTAGGCTCTTTGCCTACGTGTTTTTTTAAATTATTTTTTATTTTTATTTTACAGCTGCTCTGTCTGTCTGTCTATCTGTCTATCTGTCTATCTATCTATCTATCTATCTATCTATCTATCTATCTATCTATCTATCTATCTATCTATCTATCTATCTATCTATCTATCTATCTATCTATCTATCTATCTATCTCGTAAACTGCCACTGATGTTTTCCACCACCTGTAGCTTTTTCTGATTGTAGAAACCCAGTTGTGTTTTGGGTTTCTTATTGAGTGCCTAGTCGAATTGGCTCTGTAAATGTGTATGTGGTTTTCATACAAAATAATTTCTCAATCATATGCGCCGTATGTGCTGTGGGCTACAGATTAGGTCGAGGCTGTAGGCAAATGTCTCCCTGTCACATGCGACAGTGTGTCATTGAAGTGGAATCTGGTCTTTCTGGCCTCTCCCGTTCCAGTCTCTGGTGGGTGCGCGAGAGAGCGAGAAGCTGAGTCAAACCTGTTATTCAGGACTGCGCTGTGAGGTTGGCAGAAACAGAGAGGAAACCGATCGCTATATCTTCTGTCATCACGGGGATCTCTGTAGACCACTGCCGTTTTGGTTTGCCTTACCCACCGAGGTGATTGCCGAATGCCTCAGACGCCTTCAAGTTGATTACAGAAGCCTGTCGCCTATGCCGAAACCGTTCCTGCCCTAGGTCACTCACCATTTGTTTCCCAGGCAGCGCCTATTCAAGGCGTCAAGGACAAAGACCAAAGGGTACCTATTAGGAATGTCAAAACCGTCTGAAGTGTGACTGTTGGTCACATAAATAATAGCTTTATTTGATCGCGGCCGAGAAACTACTAACACAACCGGGGAAGTTATTTCTTAAAGCTCTTGGAACGAGAGAGAGAGAGAGAGAGAGAGAGAGAGAGAGAGAGAGAGAGAGAGAGAGAGAGAGAGAGAGAGAGAGAGAGAGAGAGAGAGAGAGAGAGAGAGAAGAACATTGAGTAGGACACACTGACCATTTTGAGCTGGTCTTTACCAGGCGAGCTGCCAAAGTCTGCTTATTAACTTACAAAATTATTTGCATGCCCGATTTAGTGCAGTTACAATGCGATCAATGAAACCTGACTGTGCAATTAAAACGGGAGGGGTTTCTATTTCGGAAACTTGCAGGTTATATTTAATGCTAGTTTCCATACTTTCATATCAACCCATTTTAGGGCACCAACTCATTAGGCCTCTATCGTGTCCTAAAGCCTCAGACATTAACACTTTGGTTTGTGTTAAAACAAAACTGGTAATTTCCCCACTGTAGGCCTATAGACACATGTAGACCACTCACTTTTTTGGTAGGCGGTGCACTCTGTTCTCCCATTGCGTAGGCTATTTGGTGGTGTCTGTCGCGGAGCACCCGCTCGTGCGCGCGGCAGTTACAGAGTCGTATGTGGATGGATAGGTCTGCTCCAGGCACACACACAGTGCATTTGGTGTCAAACGTCGGCCAAGGTAGGGCGTGCACTGGCCGTTTTATCTCATGGCATTGTTCCTATAGTAAAACAAAAAAGAAAAAGAATAGGCCTAATCATTAAAAAAAAAAGATTCACAACTTGGCACAATGAGACATACAACATACATTTTGCAGGCTAAGTGATGCAAGACATGCTGTGTAAATGAGCATATTCGTCATTTTCCAAACTGGATACTAACTTGTGGTAAATGTTGGAGTCCTAACAGGAGGCTATGCCACGCTGGGGTGTTTTTTTTTGTCTTCCCGTTTCACGTACCTTCTTGGAATTTGGCAGACTTACTGGTTTGACAATAATACCGTTTTATTTACTAAAACAGTGGGGATTTACAGCTTGCAGTCGTTTTAATATGTAGGCCCTCACTGTTTGCGATGCAGGCCTACGTCCAGCTGTCCGTTTATCCGCGGATGTTTTTATACAAGAATGTGCTGTTCAGTTGACTGCGAAAACTAAGCCGATACAATAGTTAATCTAAGTAGCCTATGGCCTAGCCTAATAATAAAAAAGACATTCTCGCCATTCTCCGAGAAACAGTGTGTCAGCTGCCTATTTTCAGAGATCAAAGTGAAAATTTGGAAGCCATTACTTCACCATTTTATCGTCAGACTTTATTCTGCCAAGCGTTTTTTTTCCGCCGACACCAAGCCTGACGGCGGAAGCAGCTGCATTAATATCCCAGTTGTAAATAGCCTATACTACGGCAATTCAACCATATTCCAATACTGTATATCGTCTCGTTATCTTCTGAGGTGTGCGTATTGTGTGGTACTTGACCATGTCTTAAGGCGAATTTGTTATTTTGAATTGCTATTTAGGCTATTTTAATGTTTAATTCATTGAAGTTGTACCATCGTGATGGTGTGTTTTTGGACAGGGCCTGACTTATTTTCAGAGCTCTGCATATCAAAAGATGAGCTACAGCTAAAACTCCTTGTCGCTAGCTGACGTAAATGTTTCTGGAAAATGTTTCTGGAAAGATACCTATAGGCTACTTGCATTTGGAACCATTCCTTACAACCATCAAAATTGTAGTATTCACTCTCCATTATATCATCAAGTGCACCAACTGTGCCACATTCCTGTAGCTGTATATTATTGCTCTGGAAATATTTCTGCCTATTGGAAACTATATAGTGAACACTCATGGCTGTGTTGGATGTGAGAGTCACCGTATGGATATGCTTAGAAGTGTAAAGAGGGGCAGGTGATGGACTGATGGGACTGCATCCAAACAGCAGTGGGCTCAGCCCTAGGCCTCAGATTAGTTCACTTGCAGAGAGAGAGAGGGAGGATGGTGGGGGCGACTCATCGGACCTGGACGCCTGGTAAATGAAATAATTAAAAATGATCCCGTGTCCCACAGGGGTACAGTTTAGCAGGACAGCAGGAGTGGTTTAGGAGTGTTTAGTTGGGGTGTGGGTAGACCACCCATCCAGGAAGGAGCCATTGAATGTGACCGTAGAGCCAGTCCAGCCGTGGAGAAGCCGGGCTCAGGCATAAAGGGATGATTGTGGAGGACCTTGGCACTGAGTATACCCAGTGGCTTGCTAGCCAGTGAGTGTGGCAGGGCAGGGGACTGAGACTTGTCGCCTTTGAGCCGTTATTGGTAGGCCTATGACACTTTGTACAGCATTTCCAGGAATTTACACAGGCAGGGAGACAGGTAGGTAGATGAGCGGAGGGAAGAGGTAGGCTGTGGGTCAACAGTTTCAGGAGTGGTGCGTGGTGCTTGTTGTGTGTGTGTGCTATGGGCGTGTGTCTTGGCGTGGAGTGGGGTGAATTATGTGTGTGTGTTAAGGAGGTGTGTCAGGTGTGTGGAGTCAGGTGAAATATGTGTGTGTTTTGCAACAGGGGCTTACAGCGAGAGCTGCTGTGGTTTATGGGCAGCTCAGCACAGCATTGAGACACCCTCCCCGCGGACACACGGCTAATGCACGGGGTGTGTCATGATGCTTCCTCGTCTGGAAACGTGTATGTGTGTGTGTGTAATGAGTGATATCTGTTATCTCCGTCTTTGTACTTGACTTCTCTCTCGCTCTCTCTCTCTCTCTCTCTCTCTCTCTCTCTCTCTCTCTCATTTATATGTTCCCTCTTTTGCTCATGCCCGCCCTTTTGCGCTTTCGCTCTCTCTCTCTCTCTCTCTCTCTCTCTCTCTCTCTCT
>NC_085878.1:20411001-20421001 GCF_034702125.1 Engraulis encrasicolus
CTCTGTCTCTCGCTCTCTCTTTCTCGCTCCTTTTCACTTGGCTACTTTTTGAGGAGAGTGGGACAAACGTAGGAGGAGGACATGGTGCGGGGTGGTGGGCATATCAGACAGGAGAGGGTGATGAAGAGCAGCAAGAAGAACGGGTGGTCATTTCTGCTCTCTGAAAGGATGAGATAAGGCAGAAAAGAAAGAAAGAAAGAGAGGGTGGGAGGGGTGAGGAGCTGACAAAGAAAAAAAAAACAAGAATGTGAGAGAGCAGTAGATTAACCCATGTGACTTATCACCGTGTGTATGTGTGTGTAAGTGTGTGTGTGTGTGTGTGTGTGTGCGTGTGCGTGTGCGTGTGTGTGTCTGTCTGTCCGTCTGGGTGCTCTGGATGTACTGTGTGTTCGTGTTCTGTGTTCCATCCATAGACATTGGCTTTGACAGAAATTACAGCCATGGGTGAAAGCAGGTGGTTTAATGGGAAAATGTGGATCAAGGCGGGCACTAGAAATGAAAATTGTAATTAATTAAAGTCGGGAGATTTGATATCAAAAGCAGGCCGTGCTTACCTTCCATGTAGAGCACAAATGAAACCTGTAATCACACAGTCACGCTCAGCATTTTATCGGCAGGGATGGCAATGTGTTTGTTTCATTTTATTTATTTTGTCTGTTTTCATTAACTATTAACTCACTGATGCTGTATACGCAAGCCCATAATCAGGTTAGCATCAATCAGTCAGTCGACAACAAATCTTTCACTTCCCTTGTCCTTTTAAATATAAACCATGTCATTGGCATTACGCGGGCCCCATTTATCGGGTTAGGTATAACACCAGAAAACAAGTCCAATGCTGTGTTAACATCAGAAATGTATGTTGAGGTGCTTCCTAAACATGTGGTTGTTTTGATCACCAACAAAGTGCAGGTGTGGATCCTAAATTTGGTATTGTAATCACAGCCCAGCCAAAGGCAGTTTGCCAGAGATAGCATCAGAGCTATCTGTGAACCGTTGGCTGTATCTGTTTAGACGTTGCCTTGTCTTTGCTGATGTCTGTAGATTGAGGTTCTCTTGGGAGCTGATCGTCTGAACGGAGCTTTTTAGTTCCTCGTAGTGCCCCCTGGCAGGGCGACAAGTCAACAGCCGTTTCATAGACAAAGGCTTAGCGCAAGTAATTATTACAAAGTGTACTGTGCAGCTTGTAGGAAGACGTGAAAGATCCGTCATGAATCTGGTTCATCACACTTTCGGAATGTCATGTCATTGCCGTGTTAAAAATGTTTCCAGCATGCATTTAATTTTTTAATCAGTATTTGCTGTTGGGAGAACCCATGTCTCGCCATGTTTATTTATCTGTTTTGTCTTGTTTGTTTTTGTTTGTTTGTTGTTTCTGCAGTAGCAGCCTGATGATGTCTCAGCGCGGCGGTGTCATGTTACAGCGGCGGGGCGCCACGTCGGCATGGCTCACACTGCTCCTGGTCTCATTCTGCTCCGGCATCACTGGCATCCAGTACCACCTGGATGAGGAGAAACCGCCTAACACACTGATAGGCAGCCTGGCAGCGGACCAGGGCCTGCCCGACACAGGTCACCTCTACAAGCTGGAGGTTGGCAGCCCTTACCTGCGCGTGGACGGCAAGACCGGAGACATCTACACCACCGAGGTTCCTATCGACAGGGAGACCCTGAAGGACTGCCGATACCTATTTGAGGGTGACCCCTGCTTTCTGGAGTTTGAGGTGTCCATAACAGACCTCATTAAGGGCCAGAGCCCACGCCTGATTGAGGGTCGTATTGAGATCCTCGATTTGAATGACAACACACCACAGTTTGCCTCGCCAATTCTTTCACTGTCCATCCCAGAGAACACACATGTGGGCACGCTTTTCCCCATACCCATGGCAACTGACAAGGACTCAGGGACGAATGGCATCGCTGACTACTCCCTCACTCCTCCGCCAGACGCCGCCAGTCTCTTCGGCCTGCAGGTGGCGCAGGACACGGAGGAGAAGCAGCCGCAGCTCATCGTCCTGGGGAACCTGGACAGGGAGGCCCGTGACTCATACGACCTCAGCATCAAGGTGGTGGATGGGGGCACACCACCCCGATACAGCAGTGCCTTGCTGCGTATCACGATCACTGACGTCAATGACAACCCGCCAAGATTCGAGAAGTCCCACTACGAGGCTGAGCTGTTGGAGAACAGCCCCACTGGTCACTCTGTTCTGCAGGTAAGGATTGCAGAGATGAACGTTGATATGCTGATATAAGTGTATGCGGATTATTAGAATGGTTACACTGAAAAGGTTACATTTTCACTTGAGTGGATGTGTTAAGAACATAAAGATTATAGGTTTATTGATGTGTAATGGACAACATATTCTTTCCTGTATATATATATATATATACTCCTGTAAATGCATATTCTTCAGAGAAAGGTTCATTCTAATTAGAAATATATCTGATCTTTCTACAAGGAGAACTTAAAACACACGGTGGTGATAGAAAAACAGCCCCATGTCAACAAAACATAACACGGGAGCATAGTTCATATCATGAGCTGGAACATTAAATTGTCAATATGTCTTTTGCCTATCCAGTCTGTCATGAAAAGCCAATGAAGTACTGAAGGCAGATATCCCGCATTATCAGAGGCAGGGATGTAACAAAGGGTGTACTGTGGAAGGCAGCGCAGACTCCTGAAATGGCGTACTGTTCAGTCGCTCTCCCTGTTCAGGTATTCTCAGCAGCACAATGAGAGGCTAGAGCAGGGCGTCTGAAGAAAAAAAAAGGGATTGTTAGAGGAAGCAGGTGAGTGCAGTGCTGTCAGACGGCAGCTGAAGAGAAGCACTTAAAAGCTCACCCTTACTAATGCACAAGCACCCTCACAGAACAAGTATCCAACTTCTCCAAAGCATTGCCCATCCGATCCGTAATGATGGAGCCAAGGTCAACACAATGAGCAGGCCAACACGTCGTTTTGCTATCGATTTATTTTGTCAGTCGGACTCCAGCTTGCTTTTTAAATACATGCTTTTGTGGGGAATGAGTGCGAAACACATATCGAGTTTCCGCACAGACACTGGTGGTGCTAAGATTAGGCACTGCATGCAGCTGGGAACGTGCCAAGGAGCCAGCAGAGGCATGTGTCCAGGCATAAAATTATTTTGAAGGCCGCTAATCGCCCAGTCAACAATTAATCCATGTGCCCAAGTTGTTTTCTAAGAGTGTGTCAAACATTTCCATTTGTTAATTTATTTATTTATATATTCCCTTTCCAACTGCATCCTCTTTCTAATAAGCTTTCAGAGGATGCATTTGCAAGTGATGTGAAAATTGCCTCGTGTTAAGAGTTTTTTCAGGGCAAGGAGTGGCAATCAAGTGTGTCACTTGGCTTTGCCGGAATGCTCTTCAAATGCACATTTAGCAAAATGAATTTAACCAGTTTGTTTGGCACATGAAATAGCAATGAGTCACATGGAAAAATAATAACATAAGCCCCGTACATAATCTCATGATTGACTCCCATTAAAGCCGAGCACTATAGCAGAGGGGGTTAGCCGTATCCCTTGTGGTAGTTTATGCCGAGAAAAGCGCAGAAGACATACACACAGACTAATGGGTAATGTCACGTGTCATTGTCCCAGGGCAAAAAGAGTTAGGAGAAAGATATGGAACAGTCAGGAAAAAATGTTTGTACCGACATTAAAAGGTTTTGAACATGGGAAGTTATTTGAAGGATTAAGCTTGTGTGTTCACATGGGGAAATGTAAGCAAAGCGTAGTAATAGCACCGTATTATGGCTGTATTTTTTCTGGGAAAAAATGTGTGTGTGTGTGTGTGTGTGTGTGTGTGTGTGTGTGTGTGTGTGTGTGTGTGTGTGTGTGTGTGTGTGTGTGTGTGTGTGTGTGTGTGCGCGCGTGTGTGCGCGCGTGTGTGTACAGCTTCATTACAAAGAAGGGAGAAGGGAAGGACATCCTTTTATTTCACAGTTTTCTTGCCGGTCGGCTCTATGTGTTTATTAATTACCAATTACTGGAATGCAATCCCGGGATGAGCCAGTAACCCCCTCCCCACAAGTGACTCTTATTTTTGGCAGGGATTAGCCGGTCTTGGCTAGTGCGAGCCATTGCCTGTGCCTTGCTGTCACTTCTTTCAATCCTTGTCTAATGGCCCTGTTTGAACAAGTGTTTTATAATAATGTGAGGAACTGATTAACGTTCAGCCTCATTTCTCGCATGGATGTCAATGGGGTGTGTGGCAATCACTATTCTAGAGTGCACACTGCCCCAAATTCTAGTGGCAGTTCATCGTAACAACAGTGTTGAGCCGACTATGGTATAGGTTTATTGTGTTTAACATGCAAGAGCAGTTCTAGGTTTCAGAGGATTCAGGCTCCCTAGCAGTAGTTGTTGTGGTCTGGTATGTGTATGCTTGAGTCACCCAGTAAGACATTCTATTTGTGTTTCAGGTGAAGGCCAATGACTCTGACATGGGACCCAATGGAGAAGTGACATACAGCCTTCATCAGGCTTCAGCTGTGGTGCAAAGGCTTCTCAACATCGACAGGAACACCGGAATCATTTACGTCAAAGGTCTGGTCGACAGGGAGGAGGTGGGCGTGCTCAAGTTCTACGTTGTGGCGAAGGACAGCGGACCCCCAGTCAAGAGCTCCAAGGCCCAGGTGACCATCACCATAAAGGACCAGAATGACAATGCGCCGACCATAACCATTCGCGGCATTGGTCTGGTGACCCATGAGGAGGGTGTGGCCAACATCTCTGAGGACACACCAGTTGGTACACCAGTGGCATTGGTGGAGGTGTCTGACCGAGATGAGGGCGAGAACGCCATTGTGACTTGTGTGGTGGCAGGGGACGTGCCTTTCCAGCTCAAGCAAGCTAGTCAGTCAGGCAATGAGAAAAAGAGGAAGTACTTCCTACAGACCACAACGCTGCTGGACTATGAGCGTATCAAAGATTACAGGATTGAGATAGTTGGTGTCGACTCTGGAAATCCAGCACTATCCAGCACAAACTCACTCAAAGTTCAGGTCACAGACACCAACGATAATGCTCCCATCTTCTCTCCTACCTTGTTTGAAGTTGATTTTCCTGAGGAGAACCAGCCTGGTGACAAAGTACTCGATGTAATGGCGAGTGACGCAGACAGTGGCACCAATGCTGAGCTCACCTACAGTATAATCATGGACCATTCCATCAAGGGACTCTTTGAGATCAATGCTAACACCGGCGAGGTCCGTGTTCTGAATCAGCTTGACCGTGAGCACCAAGAACGGTACGAGTTTCAGGTAGCTGCAGCAGACAAAGGTGTCCCCAGCCAGCGTGGGACTGCCACTGTCGTGGTCCGGGTGCTGGACCGCAATGACAATGACCCCAAGTTCATGCTGAGCGGCTACAGTTTCTCTGTACTTGAAAACATGCCCCCGCTCAGTCCAGTCGGCATGGTGACAGTACAGGATGCAGATAAAGGGGATAATGCTAAAGTGCGTCTGTCTGTGGAGCCTGACAATGGCAAATTCGTCATCCAGAATGGAACAGGAACCATCTTGTCAAGCATTTCCTTTGACCGGGAAAAGGAGAGCACCTACACTTTCCGCCTAAAGGCAGTGGATGGAGGTGACCCACCGCGCTCCTCCTACGTCGGTGTCACCATCAACGTCCTGGATGAGAATGACAATGACCCTTACGTTACCAAGCCATCAAACTCTTCATACAAGTTCCTCCCTCCTCTGACCCCTCCCAACACCCATGTGGAGCGAGTGGAGGCCGAAGACATGGACACGGGGCCCAATGCTGAGCTCCAGTACAGCATACTCAGTGGTAATCCCCATGGCCTGTTCCGCATCTCCCAAAGTGATGGAGAAATTGTGTTGACCAAGGAGTTCACACGCAAGCATAATGGCCTCCACCGTCTGGTGGTGCGTGTCAGTGACAAGGGCAAACCCCCGCGCCATGCCACCGCACTTGTGCACATCTTCGTCAATGAAACACTCGGGAATGTCACCATGATCGAGTCACTGGTCGGCTACAGCCTGAACACCCCACTGGACACGGACATCGCCGGTGACCCCCACGAGTACCTGCGGCAGCAGAACAACATTGTGTATGCTGTTGTGGCAGGCATTGCAGGGGTCATCATGTTCATTGTGGCCGCTGTGGTCATCAGGCACTGGCTCCAGAAGAAGGCCAAGAGTGGCTACCAGGCGGGCAAGAAGGAGAGCAAGGACCTTTACGCTCCCAAACAGGGCCCTAAGAGTGGCAAGAGCAAAAAAGGCAAGAAGAACAAGGCGCCCAAGCCAGCTAAACCCATAGAGGAGGATGAGGAGGCCAGCCTTCAGAAAGGCCTCAAATTCAACCTCATGAATGACAGTGTTAATGACAGCCCTAGGATCCACTTGCCCCTCAATTACCCGCCAGGTAGTCCGGACTTGGGCAGGCACTACCGATCCAACTCCCCCCTGCCCTCCATTCAGCTTCAACCCCAGTCCCCCTCCGCCTCCAAGAAGCACCAAGCCGTGCAGGACCTCCCGGCCACCAACACCTTTGTGGGGACAGGAGACAACAGCTCGTCAGGCTCCGACCAGTATTCGGATTACAGGATTACGGCAAACCCACCAAAATACAGCAGCAAACAGGTAGGCGAATACTACATTAGCGCACCGGTGTACAACGGAAACATAATCTGGAGCGACGATGTTTGGTAGGGAATTGGACTGAATGTATTTCGAAAAAGAAAATCTATATAGATATCAAAAGAAGCCAAAGTTGCACTGATTCACAGATGAATGAGCATGCCATTCTGTAGCTAGGCAGAACAGCCATAGCCATTGTTTTCATTTGTGTGCGTTTTTTGTTTGTTTTCATTTTTTTTTCTGTTTCACCTTTTGAAAAAGACACATTTAATTTATTTTGCTATAATTTTCTAGGGTTCCTTGAAGGATTTAGGACACTGTGGTCTTTATTGTTTTTGTTGTATTTTTTCTACTGGTTTAGAAAGGATCATTCAAATTTGTGAAAGATATACTCTAACACTGTCTAAGGCTACATTCACAGTTCACAGCAGACAAAAACATTTTATCAGTAACACATTGTTCAATTCCATTTTTTTCTTTTTCCATGTGTAATAACAGTTTTTGGAAAATGGCAGATAATATTTAGGCATGGGGCAGTTTGACAAAGGCAACATCCTTATTAATTGCACGTCATCTTTTTGACATCGGTGTTGATGTTGGGTTTGAAAGGGGGTTGCACTATAAAACACAGGGGAGAATAGAAAAGCACATTAGTAGTGTGTGCCTCTCACATGTGAGCCGGACCACAATACACACCCCGTCAGGCCTCTGAAAAACGACTTTAATTACTACGTGCTCGTCTTAGCGGAGCTTAAGTAAATTGTTTGCACAGATTAATGGCAGGTAATATGCCCTGCCCCTGCCCCTCCCCCACCCCCCTCTTCCGCATGGACTCTGAGTGCCTTGCTTTATTTAACGTGCGTACGAGGGGTCGTTAAACGTGCACCCGTAACGAGCTTCTCATGTCAGCACGTTACGGGCCAGTTATAAGTTATGGATGCTGGCAAGGTGTGATTTACTGTTTGTCACATTCCACTGTGAAAGGAGGAGAACTGAGACAGAAGGAGATGGCCAGGGCTCCACGGTTAATGGCGTTTTGTGCCGTTATGCGCAGAAAAAGCCAAAATAAGAAGTATCACTGTTGTTCTTATCATATGACCTCATTTTGTGCGCTACGCTGACAATCATATTAGGACATGAATGGTTGTCGTTCAGGCAAAATGTACATAATTGTTTGTGAATATAATTTTATGTTTGTTGATGTTTGTTATCGTTGTTGTTATTTTGCCTCTCATTGTGTTCCTGTTGCTTGCTGCTTGCTCACTTTGTTTTAACACTGGTTACAAAGAAGGTCACACCGGTAGCTAAATATTTTACAATGAAGGATACTTATTTCTTTTTTTCACACACACACACACACACACACACACACACACACACACACACACACACACACACACACACACACACACACACACACACACACAATGCACGTAACATACAATGCACATAACATAGCCTGTTTTACCGGCAACCTGCTTAAAGTGAATTGAGCTCTGTTTAAAGCTGCAGCTATATCCCTCTTCATTTTGGCTTTTACACATGATGTTTATTTTGTTTCTCCTTTATGGTATTGCTAATTTTAAATTTGATGTATTATGAACATTTTTGTACAAAGTTTCCTTTTTTTCTAATTCCAAAGGCAAGTTTATTTCAATAAAAAACAATCTGAAAATACAGTAAAATCATCTTTGGTTGTGCATTCATGGCATCCGTGCTGTTGCAGTGGGTTGAGTGTTGGGGTTTTATCCAGTAAAGGGACATGAAGTTGTCAAGGTACAGTATTTCATTTTCATGTGTTCATCTCCACTGTGTGTGTGTGTGTACATAACCTGAATAACCAGCTTCTCTAAGCACTGCTAAGCCAAGCCTGGCTTTGGTTTGCGGGACTAACACCATGCTAAACAACCTCACCTGCTTGCCTCTTCACTCACCCCAAAAAGAAACGAATGGCAGGGACCAAGGAATCTTGAAAAAGCTATTCACCGAAGTCAATCAGCACGTCTTTATAAAAAGGTACTTACTTCAGGGACAGTACCGGGGCCATTTGCACAGCTAACGTTCAAAGTCTACTTTTCATTAGCGTCTATCAGTGCTTTATTTCTGCCTCTCCTCGCCAGCGGCCACAGTGGTTCCATTGTCATCCGCACAAAGTCTGGAACCCCCCTCCCCCTCTCCACCTCCACCTCCACCTCCACTCCTCCTCACCCCTTCCCCAGTGCCTGTTTGCCGTTCGCTTCATCTGTGGAATCTCGCACAGAAACGGAGAGAGGCCCTTGGTACAAAAGTCAACAAGTCTTTTACGCCATGTCTTTGTGACGCTCAAGCACTCCAGCCCAGCACACTCTTGTGTGTGTTCATTCTTGTTAAACTCACAGGCACATTCCAAAAGGTATTAACAGGTTCTTCCTTAGCAGGCCCCTTTAGTCAGGCACAGCGGGTGGTGGGGTTGCTAAGGGAGCAGGAGGGGGGTGCATGGGGTGGGGGGGTAGTGGAGGGGTTGCTGAAAAGACATGGAAAATACAAAGAGCAGGTGCAGACACTTAGGTGCCTCAGGCCACTCTCCGCGTTCTGCCCACCATGCAGAGAGGTTAGGTGGACGGCTTAAGGGCCAGATTACCAAGGTGGTAGACCTAGTAGTAGGTCCATTTGAATATGCCTCCTCATTCTTCCAGCGTACACGTCCCTTTTATCACTCCATATTCCCGCCCTCCCTCTCTCCCTTTCCTGAACACCTATTGAAATGCAGCCCGTGTCCAGCTCAGCGCTCCAAAGGCGTCCATCCTGCCCTCAGCTTTGGAGGTTGTCATGGAAACGCAGTGACCGGCCACTGCTGACTCATAGGCAGTGTAAGGGAGAGAGAGAGCACACACATGCATAGCAGTGCATGCGTGACTACGTGCATTTTGTGTGTGGATGGTTTTTTTTTTTTTAAAGCATCTCTGTGCTTGTGTGTGTGCATGTGCGTGTGTGCGTGTGTGTGTGTGTGTGTGTGTGTGTGTGTGTGTGTTAAATGGGTGGGCGAATTGGAACATCAGAAGCTTTGTGTGTTTTGGGAGTGTGTGTGTGTGTGTGTGTGTGTGTGTGTGTGTGTGTGTGTGTGTGTGTGTGTGTGTGTGTGTGTGTGTGTGTGTGTGTGTGTGTGTGGGTGGGTGGGTGTCTCTAGGTGACCATGCACGTCTGTAGTGATCTGTGTCGTTGTGTGTCTGTATCTGTGTGTGCGTGCGTCTGTATGTGTGTTTGGTGGGTAGAAATGCACGAGACAGGGAATGAGGCGTCCCAGACAGACAGACAGACAGACAGTCATTGCAACATTTGTCCTGGCCGTGTCATCCTTTCATCTCTCCCTCCCTTTATGTC
>NC_085878.1:20436001-20438501 GCF_034702125.1 Engraulis encrasicolus
CTTGGTCCTCTCTCATATCCTGCGCCTCATTTCCCCCTCCTCTCTCTCCTCCCTCTCCCCCTATACCCACCCACACCCCCTCTTTCTGGGACAGGATAGCTTGGCAGGCAGAGTGAGAGATAGCACTCATATACAACAACAAAAAGAGCAAAGACACGGACAGACAGACTAATCAGAGGGAGGATGATAGCGATAGAAGGAGATGAGGAGTGTTTCCATTTTCATTGCCATAACTGTGAAACTGGTTATAAACAGGCTATCATCCCTTAAGAAAATCGACCATGGTTTGACTGGTTTCACCATGGTATGCCATGGTATCTAAGTACTCTGAACCAACCATAGTATTACTATGGCTTTTTTGAGTAACCATAGTCACAAACCATGTTCAAAATACCATGGTTAACTGTGGGGTTCATGGTTACCCAAAAAAACCATGAACACATGACACACATGCAATCTCCCAAATGATGGTACCAGGGTAGAGACTGACTTATGGTACGGGTGTATGAGTATGGAGTCGCTCAGGTGACCTGTGAAGTGTGTGCCGTTGTGTTGTGTGTGCCTGTGATTTTAACCTGGGGTGTACTCACTTTTTGTGGGTACATGTTCAAACATTAATGGCTGTATTTTGATCGTTTTTGAGTGAACAAACTGAAGTGGTTATATAGGCCTATGTTATAAACAGGTTACTAATCATTGTGTCAAAGTGAAATTTCTTTACTGCTGTCCTCTGAAAAGAAATGCTTACGAATCTGCGAACATGTGAGGGGTGTAGTCACTTCTGTGATATACTGTATTTATAGTATATGTGTATCCTCAGTACTCGATAGATGCACAATATACATCTACTGGGAACATTGATCTGTATATCCTCACTGACCAGACATTAGGAAGGACGTGGAGCAGTGTGTGTGTGTGTGTGTGTGTGTGTGTGTGTGTGTGTGTGTGTGTGTGTGTGTGTGTGTGTGTGTGTGTGTGTGTGTGTGTGTGTGTGTGTGTGTGTGTGTGTGTGTGTGTGTGTGTGTGTGTGTGTGTATGTGTGTGTGTGTGTGTGTGTGTGTGTTGATATTTGGCAGGGGAGTTAAGAGCTGTGCGTGGGTGAGTTGGGTGAGGGTCATACAGCAGATCACAATTATTCAGCTTGGATGGTAGTGTGAGGCCCACACACACACACACACACACACACACACACACACACACACACACACACACACACACACACACACACACACACACACACACACACACACACACACACACACACACACACACACACACACACACACACACACACACACACACACACACACACACACACACTTCCCCTTCATTGCTTAAATCCCTCGGGCCCTATCACTCAGTGACATAGAAAAACTGAACACTCATCCCTACAACACACACACAGAAATGTGCAATCACACACGCGCGCAGACGCACGGACGGACGCACGCACACACGCGCGCAATCATCACTCAAGCCATGACCAGTTCGGCTCTTCAATCGTTCTAGCCCGTTTTTCCTCATCCATTTCCGCTGACTCTCCCCCGATCACTACTGTTTCTCTCTCCATTCGTATTTACAGGAGAGGAAATGAAATTGATCAAATATGCCCTTTTAAGTTTTTTGAGCATACCATGATTTTCATTGTTCAGTCTGCCGTCAAAAAATCAAACCAATCAATCAATTCTGCCCACCCATCAATCCATCCGTTCATTGATTCTTTTTATTCTAACAACACTGTGGGTAAAAGAGTCATGGGCAAGCGGGCAGTAGGGTGTCAGACTTGTAGCCCAAAGGTTGCCAGTTTGGTTGGAGGAGAAATTAACCAGTGCAGTCCCCCAGTGTTGTACCTGAACTATTTCAATGAGCTATAGTTCATGAACTAGTTCCTAATTTTGGCGAACCTCACCTGAACACTCACTGTGTACTGCATGATGAACGGACTATGAACTAGTTCATTCTGGTGCCTGAGAACGAACTGCATGTGCCTTCGTTTAATAGGATGCCACATTTCCTTGGTGTTAAGGTGAAACCCCAGCCAAATACATTTCAAAAGAGCCCCAATAATATAAAATGACATCTAACACATATATTTTCACTGTTCTGATTAAAAAAATATTTTCTTTCTGTGGTTTTCACAATTTCATTGTGTGCAGTGTGCACTTGTGCGCTGTGGAGCACTGTGTCACAATGACACTGGGAGTTGGAGTTTCCCAGGTGGCCTTTCACTTTGAAAACGGTACCAAATGGATGTAATCGTGTCAGTAAAATAAAGTGTTACCCCACCTATCAGTTTGGTGCGGTATCACAATTGATCTGCTGTGATGACAGAGCTAGTGTAGTGACTGAAGCAGGACATTGATTGAAGTCAACCCTGAAATGGTTGGCCGGCAAGTCAACCAGGAAATGGTGTTACAGGAAAGAAAGACTCACAGAGGGGAGGAAGAGATAGTGAGAAAGAAAAGAGAGAGAGAGAGAGGCAGAGGTGGAGAGAACAGAG
>NC_085878.1:20496001-20498501 GCF_034702125.1 Engraulis encrasicolus
GGTAGGAGTGGTGGCAAACTGCCAGGATGTGGGCGGGGTAGAAGAGGATTCAGTCCAAGCTCAGTCCAAGGGATGGAAGCAGGAGAGTGTGCGAGTGTGCATGTGCGTGTGTGCCTGTGCCTGAGTCCGCCTGTCTGTGTGTGTGTGTGTGTGTGTGTGTGTGTGTGTGTGTGTGTGTGTGTGTGTGTGTGTGTGTGCGTGCGTGCGTGTGTGTGCATGCGTGCGTGTGAGTGTGTGTGTGTGTGTGTGTGTGTGCGCGCGCGTGCGTGCGTGCGTGCGTGCGTGCGTGCGTGTGTGCGTGCGTGCGTGCATGCGCGTGCGCGCGTGCGTGTGTGCTAGCGTCTGTGTGTGTAGAAGGATTGCTGCTAGGCTCAGGGATAGGAATAGAGGCTGTGCTGTACTGGCTGCTGAGGCCTGCTTATAGTGAGCCAGATTTAGCCACGTGAAAATGTACAGTGCTGACATACCACCTGGCCTGAAGAAAGGCATCACCTCATAAATCTCTCTCTTTCTCTCTCTCTTTCTCTTTCTCTCTTTCTCTATCTCTGCTTCTATCCCACAATCTCTCTCCTGCTCTCCCTCTCTCTCCTTTGCTGGTCCTCTTCTCTCTCTTCTGTGCTCGTTTTCATCCTCTTCTCTGTTTTTCCACCTCGTTTTTCTTTCTCTCTCTCTCTCTCTCTCTCTCTCTCTCTCTCTCTCTCTCTCTCTCTCTCTCTCTCTCTCTCTCTCTCTCTCTCTCTCTCTCTCTCTCTCTCTCTCTCTGTCTGTCTCAGCTGTTTTTGGGCTCTGCCTTTTGCTCATGATCTGCATTATTTCTTTTCCCCCTTCCTGCTCAGCTATGCTATCAATCCTCTGCCCAGTCAGCCACTCTCCCTGTCTACCTCCCACCCTCCCTCCCGCTTTCCCTCCCTCTCTCGCTTTTTTCTCTACCCTCCCCTCTTTTCTCACTACACCCCCACTCCTCTCTCTATCTCTCTCAGTATCACAGTTTCTTTATCACCCGCTGTCTGTCTGGCTCCTCCTCCCCTCCCCTCCCCTCTCTCTGCTCTCTCTCTTTCTTTTCTTCTCTTCTCTCTCTCTCTCTCTCTCTCTCTCTCTCTCTCTCTCTCTCTCTCTCTCTCTCTCTCTCTCTCTCTCTCTCTCTCTCCTCATTCCACTCTATTTCTAAATACGGCTGTGCTATGTTCACCCACTTGCACGCCACTGGCGGAATGTGGGGTTGTTGTAGGCGCGTGTTAGATACAAAGAGGCGACAAAGTGTGTTGTGAGTGTGTGACAAAGTGCATGAGAGGTTTAGTCACATCTATGACAAAGTCTGTGTAGTAGTTGAGTGTATGGCAAAGTGTGACGTGCTGAGTTATTGTGTAGTAGTGAACTGTATGAAGACAGTAGCGAAGTCTAGATGTTGTCTTGTTTTATTGTCATTTCTGCACATAGTGCATACGGGAGAGACAGGACAGCCATTTTCTTCAAACCAGTTTCTGTTTTTAGATGCGTCCTAGCGTATAAGAGGGTATGTCCGTCCGTTGGTCTGTCTGTCGGTCGGTCCGTCTGAAACGCATTCCTTAAATTGTAATTCCCTCCTGTGTCCACAAGGCGGCAGAGAGCATAGACGGACGCATCTTTCTCTGCCTATCGAACTTATTCACTTTAAGAAATGATCACATTCAAAAGGTCGCAAATTCACAAGATATCATCAGATTACCATGTACCAATAGGGTACCATTGTAAAGTGGGGCAGCCGTGGCCTAGTGGTTCGAGAGTTGGTCTTTCAGTCTAGGGGTAGCCGGTTCAAATCTTCCCTGACCTCTCCCTACATCTCCATGTCTGAAGTGCCCTTGAGCAAGGCACCTAACCTCATGTTGCTCCAGGGACAGTAACCAATACCCTGAAAAATAATGGTCGTAAGTTGCTTTGAATAAAATTAAAGCGTCAGCTAAGTGTAATATAATGTAAAGCTGCACTATCAAAATCTATAACAAACTCAATATGTTACCGGGACAACTTGCTGCCTGTTTATTTGGTTAGTCACATATTAAACAAACACAAATGCATACATGCGAATACAGGTGCAATAGCAGTCAAACACAAACACACATACACTACACACCCTCCCCCTCTTTCCTCTCTTTTTACAAACACTTCCAAATACCACACACATATACCTCACTGCTGTGGACGTGAGTGACATGACATGAAGTGAAGCTCTCTGATGAGGTGCCAGCTTGGGAGACAATTAATTGCTTTTTGTCCTCCACTACTTCCTTCTCACTTTGAGTTTCAGTGTCCCTTTCATGGTGTGCAACAGTGAGAGAGAGAGAGAGAGAGAGAGAGAGAGAGAGAGAGAGAGAGAGAGAGAGAGAGAGAGAATGAAAGAGAGAGAGAAGCTTGTCTTGTATTCAGCACACACAACGGCATGTGTATGCATACGCTATCTCTCCCCCATACTAATGTTTTTGCCTCCACAAGACAAGACACAGTGGTGTGTGTATGCATGTCA
>NC_085878.1:20518501-20521001 GCF_034702125.1 Engraulis encrasicolus
CACCTGATTTGGCCCGATGTTATGTGGTCTAGCCTCAGGTCTTACCCTATACACCCATGAACATGTACACACACACACACACACAGACACACACACAAACGCATGCATGCACGTACGCACGCACACACAAAAACGACACAAATGCACTCGCACAAAAAACACATCCACACTTGAGTAAGCTTACATCTCTCGAGGATGTGATCAAGGCTTCCTATTTTTGTTTATTTATTTGATTCAAAGTCTCCCCCTCTGCCACCTCCTTCCTAGCCCAACTCTTCCTCCTTTCCTCCTCTCTTTTTCACTCCTCCTCTATCATCATCCTTTCCTTGGCCAGCCTCACCTGACCGCAGAGATCCACACACACACTTTAATTTCCTCCCCGTCCACGGACACCCTATCTGCCTGGGAAGTATCTAGTGTGGAGCTTTTTCCTGTCCAGTAAGGTGATTCTGTAAGTCTGCCTATTGCCTGCGCCTCTGCCTGTGCCTGTGCCTGTGCGTGTACTTGTGCGTGCGTGTGTGTTGGTGTGCGTGTGTGTGGTTATGTGTGTGTGTGCGTGTTTGTGCCTGGATGTCTGAGAGCTTGTGTGTGCATGTGTCCTTGTGCGCTTGTGCAGGGCGTGGGTGTGTGTGTTTAATGTGGGACAGCGAGAGAGGGAGAGAATGAGAGCGTGTAAGTGTGGCTGTGTGCAGTGTGTGATTGCTTGTTCTTCTGTTCGCGCAGTGTAAAAGCAATGAGTCATCTAAAACTGGCGACATTTCCCTGCTGGGCCTCTTTGCATCGCGGGTATGTGTGGAAGTGTGAGTGTTGTCCTGAGTCAGACAAGTGGAGAGAGAGAGAGAGAGAGAGAGAGAGAGAGAGAGAGAGGGAAACAGGAGGAAGGAGGACGGAAAGGACAAGAACAAGAACAAGAACATTACACCGAAGGGGGGAGAGAGAGAGAGAGAGAGAGAGAGAGAGAGAGAGAGAGAGAGAGAGAGAGAGAGAGGGGGGGGGTGGGGCAAAGAATGGTTCAGACAGAAAGGGAGACAGGAGAAAAGGGAGATAAAAAATACAGGGGTAGGAGGAAGAAGGAAACAGAAAATTGAGGATTAGATGTTCCGCACAGGTTTGATCTCCTGTTTCTCTGTTCCGGATCCTGGCCACCTCCGGCCCGCGCCTGGACACGCTCCAGCATCCCAGCTGAGCCTGAACAAATATCCTTCCATCTCACTGTCTGTCCTATAGGGAAACGATCCCCGGACATGGACACGGAATACCCCACACAATTAATTTTACAGTGTTAAAATTCAACACTTAGAGATTAAGGCATCGTAGAGGAGTTAAATCTGACTCACTATAGGTATTGAATTAACACTGCAAAATTTCTATCGCTAATCTTATTCTATACATCGCTAGTGAGTCACACTGTCAGGCCTTGACGTTAGCACCTGCCTGGAAAAAACTTGGCTGTGGCTAGTAACAATTTCAGTCTGTAGCCAATTTGACAGGCAACTTATTCTTTGCTAAAACAAATGACAGTAGTTGCACGGTTTGCATTACAAAACATAACAACACAACTCTAGCTTCCAAAAAGGATTGATAGCTAGTGACTCGGGAAAATCACTAGCCACAGTGGCCGGTGAGCAAAAAAAGTTAACGTTTAGCCCTGCACACTGTCTGTCCTGTGGAAACTAACTCTGGGTATGGATATGGCACACCCCACATCCTGGGACTTTTAATACCTTGCCTCCCATTGCCTTTCGGTGATGTCACGGGCGGAAAAGGTCATGACCTCATTACTGGAGAGCCTCGTTAGTGCAGAGCGTGTTGTTTCCTCTGTCGACTGGCGACACCTGAGACAAAGACGTCCTGTGTTCGCTGTCACCTTATAAGACCAGGCCACCCCCCTATGCCTTGTATTAACACACACACACACACACACACGCAGGCACAAGCACACACACGCAGGAACAAGCACACTCGCACACACTCACACATCCAAGCACACACACAGGCACACAGACACAGACACACACGCGCACGCGCACACCACAACCCTGTGTGGCTCATAACCTACAGCTGGGCAAAATAATACAGAGTGTTTTTACTCACACCACCTTTGACCTCAATCTCCTTAGCCAGACTGAAACACACACATACACAAACACTAACATGCTCAAACACACACACACACACACACACACATGCAGGGACGCAGGGAAGCCCGCATGCACGCACATTAAGACCCCGTCTCACACACACACACACACAGACACACTCATAAAAATGTGCTCCCAACCACACATTCACTCACACGCACACACATGCACACACACAGACACACTCATAAAAATGTGCTCCCAACCACACATTCACTCACACGCACACACATGCACACACACAAACAAACACACACACACACACACACACACACACACACACACACACACACACACGCACACATACACATGCACGCACACACACACGCGCGCGCGCGAACACACACACACAGTCTACC
>NC_085878.1:20533501-20536001 GCF_034702125.1 Engraulis encrasicolus
CAGATTTTGTCGCGAGTGCGCACGAGTGTGTGTGTGTGTGTACTTTCCTTTGTGTACCAAGACTCATTACATTCCCCCTAAGTCTCTAATAGCAAGGTCCTTTCGAAACACCCATAAGTTTCAAACTGTGCTACGCTACTGTTAGTCAGATCAATGGGTATATCTTTGAATGCAATTGTCTAGGTAGGTTTTGCTTCACAATTGAAATACTATTGTCCTCCATTAGGAGGTTTTCAGTCTAGCACTTGCCTCTGTATTTTGGTTTAAGCCACAAACACACATAGTCCCTCATTGAGCGGGTATCACCACCTATAGGGGATTCAGGCCGTCCAGAACGGAGCTGGTGTCTGTGCCCGCACCAGTTACGTTCAGCACTCAAGTGCTTCCCTGCGAACCGCCAGTGTTCATACCGGGCTCGGAACTTTTCCTGCATGTGACTCTGTTACCCGGATGAACCCACGTTGTCATCACGGTTCGCAGAGAAAAACCAAGTATTTTGCGGTTCGCATTGCGAACCAACTTTCCGGTTCGCGAACGTTAATATCTGTGGCGTGAACACGACGGCCAGTTCGCGATTGGGTGCGGGAACGGGCTACAGCACGGTTCTCAGTCGACATGAACGTGCTACTAGAGTATCCTATATGACAGAGCACCAGTGTTGCCAAAGAAAATCAGCCAAAGTCGCTATTGGCTTGCTGAAAAGACGCTAGAAATCTCTAGATGACGTCATGACGTTATGTATGATGTCACAGCGTCACGCACGGCGCGCTAATCTACAGAAATCTTACCCACATGCCTTCGTCCAGAAATAGGCAGTGCTAGCTACCTTTGGAGATCTGATGTAATCTGCAGCCCTGCTTAACTGTGGGAAACGCTTCTGACGGCAGCGCAGAGTCACAATTATGTTGAAAAACAAATAATTTGTCACTGAAAATGTACGTTTTAAAAAGTCGCTAGAAGCAACAAAAAGTTGCTAAAGACGCTAGATGAGGAGTTTAGCCGCTAGGGACGTCAAAAAGTCGCTAATTTGGCAACACTGCAGGGCACATGGCAGCGCAAAGATGACTTATCTCTCTTATTGCTGTTTGTGTGTGTGTGTGTGTGCGTGTGTGTGTGTGGGTGTGTGAAAACCTGAGCAAAGTAAATCCTTTTCAGATTTCTAATTCCCACTTTTATAGTACGTGTAAAGGATTGAACACATCTTGCAGAGTTCAAGAAGACAGTTAAAATGATAACAGTAACAGCAAAAATGGCTATGCATAGAATGCAAATAAACAATCCTTACAGTATGTATGACGGCACATTACATATTTACAGTAATACGTTTAACTTGATTTGACACTTACACTGGAGGATGGCTTGTTACTCTAAGCAATGCAAAGGTTGTTATGCGATGCATAGAGATAAAAAGAGAGAGAGAGAGAGAGAAGAGAGAGAAAGAGAAAGAGAGGAGAGAGTACCGAATGTCTTCCCTGTTTGCCTGTTTGTTTTTCCAACTGTTTGTGTGTACACTGTACAGATGTTTTGACTGACAGCATGAGAGGGGTGCGGGCGCTGTGGAGGTCTAGCGGGAACACATGGGAACGCTTGTTGCCTGGCAATGTTGTCAGCCCACGTTTGTTTTCCATGGAACCTTGACTAGCAGTCGACCCTCTGCTCACTCTGGTGTGGAGACACTGTATACCTGCCCACAGTTCACTGCACACACATGCGTGCACGCGCACGCACACACACACACACACACACACACACACACACACACACACACACACACACACACACACACACACACACACACACACACACACACACACACACACACACACACACACACACACACACACACACGTACAAATGACACCCCCCCCCACACACACACACACACACGCACGCTCAGGGGGGGCAAACCTGTGCCTTTGAAGTGGTTATCAGATTTGTCAGTATAAAACCAAGACTCCACAGAGATACACAAACAAAGGCAAATCAATGGGCACGTTCACACATTTCCGAGGCAACACGTGCACACACATAGATCTTAACCACATATTTAATATGGAAATTGTTGCCAGTGATAAGGATCTTGCGGAGATAGACATAGGCAACTGGCCCACATTACTTCACCTGTGTCTATAGCCTCAGGCCTTTACGCATGAGCTCACTCACTTCAAACCCACAAAACATGTGTACACTCACCTATCCAAACTCTTCTGCAGGTCCGTACATGCTCACATCCACTTGCTGCCGGTGCCGGTGCCAGGATATCGCAGTTGGCACGAGGGCTATTGTAAACACACAGTGAGGTACCTCTTCTGGTATTCACCATGACAAACAGAACGTGGCTGTAAACATGGGGGCTGTGGAATCCGTTGATAGCGCCCTACTACGCCCTCTGTTTCTGCTTGTTGTTAACAGCGGGCAGTGACTCTTCACAGCACTATATCAATCGATCCGTGAGTCAGTCGGCCCACTGGTTCATCTAAAACCGGTCGGGTTTTTTGTA
>NC_085878.1:20541001-20548501 GCF_034702125.1 Engraulis encrasicolus
TGTGTGTGTGTGTGTGTGTGTGTGTGTGTGTGTGTGTGTGTTTAGTGACCATATGGACAGTGTAAACGTGTGTTCACGGTGTGGTACGTGACTTGTGTGTGCTTGGGACTGCGCACCCTTTCATATTGTGCGTATAGTGCAATGTGTGTGTATGTGGGATGTCTGTGTGTGTGTGTGCACGCTAGCCGGTGATTCGTCTTAGTCAGAGAGGACTTGTTTCACCACCCCGGTTGAATCTTAATAACCATTGGCTCGCAGGGCTGAAAGACCCTGCTGTTCATTCAGAAATGGGTGGAGAGACAGCGAGAGAGAGAGAGAGAGAGAGAGAGAGAGCGAGAAAGAGAAAGAGAAAGAGAGAGAGAGAGAGAGAGAAAGAGAAAGAGAGAGAGAGAGACAGAATGAAAGAGAATGATAGAATGATGGAAAGAAAGACAGGACGAGAGAAGTAAAAGAAACACAGCAGAATTATACAAAAAAGAAGGAACGTCACATGTAAAACATGTGAACTGTATCATTGTATGGAGGAAGGACACCCACTAACCAGACTGCCCTACTGTTCGAACAGCATGCTGCGAAGGTTATATAGCCTATTATTTGCCAATGCAGTCCAGTACCAGTGGAGAAAACCTTAACCCTTCCAGTGAATGGGTGTTTTTCTTCTTTTTTCACCCCCTCTAAACAGTGGAATCATGAAGCCGCGGTGGGGTCTTGTGGGTCGCCCCATTGTCAGTCAGTCACCCTCCGTTTCCTCTGACAACATACATAACATGGGGCTTTGTGCTGTTGCCAGGCTTTCCATACAATTTTGACGACTGTGTGTGTGTGTGTGGTTGGCTGCACAGCCCACCATAAACCTGACTGTGACCTTCCCTTGTACTTCTGTGTCCCAATGCATACTGTTTACTAAGCCAGCCCAAACACCCCCATCACAGACAGCTACAAACACAAAGCCACAAAGCCACAAACACACACACACACACACACACCAGCAGACGCACACATGCACGCACAAACACGCACGCACGCACGCACGCACGCACGCACGCACGCACGCACGCACGCACGCACGCACACACACACACACACACGGCCATGCCCAACCTATAATTGGAGGTGTGTGTATGTGGTTTTTTATGTGTTTGTCCTTTTTTCTGTGTTGATGCAAGCCACTGCCATTAGGACCCAATACTTATTCGACCACGCCAAGCCAACACAAAAGACAAAGGCACTTTGGGTGGGTTCTCCTGGTAAACAAACAACAGGGACGCTGCCCAATAAGGGTGTGTCTGCATAAACACAAACACAGACACAGACACCAGACACAGACACAGACATGGATACACGCATTCACGCATCCACACACGCATCCACACACGCGCGCGCACACACACACACACACACACACACACACACACACACACACACACACACACACACACACACACACACACACACACACACACACACACACACACACACACACACACACACACACACACACACACACACACGAGAGAGAGAGAGAGAGAGAGAGAGAGAGAGAGAGAGAGAGAGAGAGAGAGAGAGAGAGAGAGAGAGAGAGAGAGAGAGAGAGAGAGAGAGAGAGCACTGACAACACACTGACATATACTGGCAAGTGTGAAAGCACAAACTCTTGACAGGAAAGCACAACTCAGATGAAAGGTTGAGGAATCATTTTAGACCTGTCACATTCATTTTACCAGACTGAGATGTGCTCCGACTGCACACGGGAACAGCAAGCACGTACACACCCAGCCAGTCTCACACACACACACACACACACATACACATACACACCCACCCGGTCTCACACACACTGACAAACAAACGGAGGTGATTAAGCCGAGGCGTCTGTCATGCGTCTCCTCCGTATTATTCATGAGAGAAATGCCATCATTTCTGAGTCATTAGATCAGAGAGCATTCCCCATGGAGCGATCACACAGAGACTTTTCCATACACACACATACACACACACACACACACACACACACACACACACACACACACACACACACACACACACACACACACACACACACACACACACACACACACACACACACACGTTCACACATAGGCTACACGTATGCATGCATGCACGCACGCACGCATGCACACACACACACGTTTACACATACACGCACGCACGCATGCACACACGCACACACGCAGACACGCACGCTTGCAAAAACGTAAATGCACACTGTTATCACTGGGGAACTATCCTACAGGTTTTTTTTATTATTATTTTCTTTGTTTCTTTTTTTCTATAAGCCATTCTTCATGGTTATTTAAATATATGCCACAATACAAAGGCCTACTTCAGGACTCTTGAATTTAATTGGAGCAATCATACACACTAAAAAATACTGGGTTAAAAATAACCCAAATTGGGTATTCTAATACCCAGTCACTGAGTAACTATTGAACAGCACACATATTGGGTTATTTTTACCCAGTGGATTGGGTTAGTATTTTTAACCCAGCATTGGGTCAATACAACATGCCCAGTAATGGGTAAAATTAACCCAGCCATAGGGTCAGAAATACCCTGCACTGGGTTGCTGAGTTAACCCATTTCACTGGGTTAAAATACTAACCCAATCCAATGGGTAAAAATAACCCAGTATGTGTGCTGTTCAATAGTTACTCAGTAACTGGTTTAATACTGGGTTAAACATGGGTGGAAACTGGGTTATTTGGGAATTGCCTTTTACTTTTCTCCAATTCTTTCAGTTGTTTCCTTTGATTGGCAATCGTCGAGTTCCAAGCAGGCAACTATCATTGAATCTAATGGGACCAGCCAGCGGCTAGTGAATGCCACTGGTCAATGATAATTGCCTGCTTGGAGGTAGAAGTTGCATTGCCAAACTCAGGAAATGGCTGAAAGAACAGGAGAAAAGTAAGGTTCAATTACTCAAGGGGATGTGTAAAAATCTGCCTATTTCCAGAAATGGTTACATATCACTTTAACAATATGCAACACATTTGACCATTTTAAATACTCACTGCTAACCATTGCTCAAATAGAACCAATCTGATCACTATTAATGTTTTAAATAATTTGTATACATTATTGTATACATGTTAACATATGTGATAATTCAATGACATTATACGAAAACACAGCAAAGCATAATGAATCAATGGAGAGAGAAATGATTTTCTGGTCAACCTTCCTTTATTACCAGGGATTCACGTTCTTCAATTTGCATCAATTCAAAGCAATATTTGAAATAAAAAAAGTGTCCAGGCATGAAAAGAAAATCTGCAAAGATATTTTACAAAACAAATGACACTTGCTCAAAAATAAACATACAGTAAAAGTCACGAGACATTGCTTCTCTAAATGGTCTATGCAGCACTTTTTACATTGTATTGAGGAAAGGCAGATACAGTGTTGGCATAAGTCTTTGTAAGATAGGATAGCTAAACACATACAGTGTGCAATTATGTGTAGGAATCACCATGTGAAAGAGTTCAAGATGAGGTACACAGCATACTGAAGCTGCTGAGGCTTCCACACTTCATCTTCTAAACATGTTGTTCCTATTTCTCTGAATGAAAAGAAAGACAGGCAACGTAGCATTCAGTTACACATTAAAAGCTATAATCTGAAGACATTGCAGGAGACAGGTAGCTATAAACTCAAAAGAGTTGTGAATCCAATATTCATGCAATGTGTAAAATACAAACATGTAAATGACGTTTCCAGTTCAACCCAATCTGACAAAATATGTAGTAAAAACAAAGGAGATACGCACTCTGTGCTTCTAAATTAACACTCCGGTGCAACCAGAGCAGGACTAAATAATAAGTACAAAGGAAAAAGAATCTGGTGCCACACGGATGTCTATTTTCTGTTATTTATTTTTTTCAGTGCAGTAAGACTAACGTTTCGACATGCGTCTTCGTCCTCTGAAGACACATGGCGAGACGTTAGTCTTACTGCACTGAAAATATAAATAACAGAAAATAGACATCCGTGTGGCACCAGATTCTTTTTCCTTTGTACAAAATATATAGTAACTTGTAGACCTACTGTCTTTTGGCTTTTTAAGGAAACATGAATGGTACACATATTCAAAAGAGAAACAGAGGCTTACCATTTAGGTTTTCGTTCAGTCACCTACAACCATAGAAAAAAGTAAGAAAAACAAATTACTCATGTTGAAATACATTAGATGAATCTTTCATAAAAGATGCTTGTTGACATGCAAGTGTCCGTCACTGCTCAGACCTTTGTTATTTATGTTAATTTTGAAGTTTTTGATCCAGCACATGAACTTGAGATGTCCAAGCACACCCTCTTTTTTGGACCATGTTCGGGCAGGAGGCAGATGGAGGAGTATAGCTGTTATTCATCCCCCCCATTACTTACCCATGACTGCCAGAAACATGGAGATTATTGGTGTCCCTGAACTGTGTTTTCAATTCAAGTTAATGAACTAAAAATTAACCTTTCATGAACATATGTGGGAGATTATCACTGAACGAAATAAACCTTTTTCCCCGACCCTATACTTGTATGTTAAAAGAATATGACTAATTCATAGTCATGTAAATAAAGTATAGACATATGTATGTATGTAAATAGTATACACATATGTGGAAAAAATCTGAGACCACTTGAAAATGTTCAGTTTTTCTGATTTTACTATGTATATGTAAAGGAGGCCAACTATCAAAGTGTGAGGTGGAATGTGACGGAGGTCATCTTGCACCTGTTCACCCCCCTCGGGGATCGAACCTGCACCCTCGTCAACTACAACGGTTCGGCAGTGGGAGACACAGTACGATACCGCTGGGCCAAGAGACTAGTCTCTCGGCCCAACGGCACGAGACTGTATGAGGCTATCAGAGGGAGGTTTACCAACATTCCACGCTAACTCTGCGCTAGTTAGCCTCCATTACACTCTCACCCTTAAACCTCACTCCCATCCGGGTCATGGCACCAATGTGACAGAGGTCATATTGCACCTGTTCACCCCCCTCGGGGATCGAAGCTGCATCATTGTCAACTACAACAGTCCGGCAATGGGAGACACAGTACGATACCGCTGGGCCAAGAGACTAGTGTCTCGGCGCAACGGCAAAAGACTGTATGAAGCTATCGGAGGGAGGTTTACCAACGTTCCATGCCAACTCTGTGCTAGTTAGCCTCCGTTACAGGAACGTTAGTAAAAACCTCTCTCCCAAAGCCTCAATACAGTGCGGTAACTGTGGGGTAGCTGACCGGTCCTTTAGCTCAGCAGTCTTGTATTGTGCCTCCATTGCCAAACCAGATGCTTGATGAGGTGGCCGGTTCGCGGCCTGAGGAAAGTGAACCGTGCAGGAACACCTCGGTCATAGATAGGTGTGTGTTTGAGTAAAACAAACATTGCTATTTCATTCTATGAACTGGCAAATACATTTTCTCCACATTTCTAAAGAAAATATTGTCATTTTTTTCCACGGCTGTATATTGAAGTATCCAGATACTCACTCTGTCTACAAAGCCTCCGGGACAAGTGCTGCAGAGCGAAACAGATTTTGGTCACCTTAGAAATAAGGAAATATGAGAGAGAGAGAGAGAGAGAGAGAGAGAGAGAGAGAGAGAGAGAGAGAGAGAGAGAGAGAGAGTTAGCGAGTGTTGCTCAAGGTATTGCTGAATGTTACTTTCTGCTCTATAAAGGAAACGGACATTAATTACATGGGCCTGAAGGCTAAGCAAATGCTTTATCAATATCATGCAGTATCCCAACTGTGCTGGTGCTTTAATATTTTCTTAATAGCAAGAAGTTAGAGATGGAGGTGTTCTGTTAAGTTCCAATCTACATTCCTAATAAATACATGCATGTGATCATTATTTTGGCTTTATGGGGTATGGCTACATTAATGGCAGGCAACAACACATATTGAGAAGCAGCAATACTAACCTTGCTGAAAGAATGAGTCTCCGTTTTCTTTCAGTCACTTCCAGTCTAGGACAAAAAAGGCAACACATTAGAAATAATTTCCAAGCAGCATAGATAGGTGTGTGTTTGAGTAAAACAAACATTGCTATTTCATTCTATAAACTGGCAAATACATTTTATCCAAATTTCTAAAGAAAATATTGTATTTTTCCTTGAAGTATCCAGATACTCACTCTGTCTACAAAACCTCCAGGACAAGTGCTGCAGAGTGAAACAGATTTTGGTCACCTTAGAAATAAGTACATGAGAGAGAGAGAGAGAGAGAGAGAGAGAGAGAGAGAGAGAGAGAGAGAGAGAGAGAGAGAGAGAGAGAGAGAGAGAGAGAGAGAGAGAGAGTGTTAGCAAATGCTGCTCAATGTATTACTGAATGTTACTTCCTGTTCTATAAAGGAAACAGGCATTAATTACATGGGTCTGAAGGCTAAGCAAATGCTTTATCAATATCATACAGTATCCCAACTGTGCTGGTGCTTTAATCTCTTCTTTATACATGGGTTCTAAAATGTGTTTATAACCTGACTGCGCAAAGCTAACTGTGCACAACTCAACCTCTGATTGTTGGAAAGCGCTGTCGGTCAAAAACTTAGCTCACGTGGTTGGCTGCCAGTGTCTTGCCCCTCTTCATAACATCATATTGATAAACACTAAGAACCCATGTATAGCAAGAAGCTAGAGATTGAGGTGTTAAGTTCCAATCTACAATCATAATAAATGCATGCATGTGATCATTGTTTTGGCTTTATGGGGTATGGCAGGCTACACATATTGAGAAGCAGCAATACTAACCTTGCTGAAAGAATGCATCTGTGTTGTCTTTCAGTCACTTCCAGTCTAGGACAAAAAAGGCAACACATAAGAAATAATTTCTTTCCAAGCAATGCCTTGGTTTGGCAGCATCTATATATCAAATCACACAGAAACAAATATCTTTAGCCAGTTGAAAGTGTCAGTGTTGATGTGGAGAGGTGACCATTGCATATCTGCATTAGAACTAGTTATCTGCAGTTAATTTGTTCGGGCAGAAAGTAATGCAGAAAGTCTCGTGCTGGAACTGTTAGTGAGTGACTGACGTGGCTTTAAAAGAGGCCTAATTCAAAACAATTGCATTTATGGCATCCTCTGAAGCGTCTGGTGAATAATGCTACAATATACAATGTTTGCACATACCTTAGCACAGACGGACATAACGTGATCAGCTTACAAAGGATCCGGACGCCAGTGCGGTCTCTGGTTAACCTGGTGATTAATAATACAGTTAGTGCATACTCAAAACTGTTCGGGTGAAGCATAAAGCATAGTAAAGGATCTTAACACATGCACAAGCAATAACGAGACACACATATTCAGAGGGATAGCCTCAGTAGGCTATGCTGGGATGGTCCAGACCGACGTCACATACCGGTAGTTCTATCCCATCCCAAACTCGACCCCAGACGCACAGGCGGCCGGGTGACAGAGCAGCGCAGCAACAAGAAAACACCCGTAAAGCTCCAGTGAGCAGAGCATACATCAGGATGCCC
>NC_085878.1:20578501-20583501 GCF_034702125.1 Engraulis encrasicolus
CCAAACCCATACCAATCTCTTTGCATACATCCACAGATGTCAAACACCAAAGATGATGACACACAACCTCAACAGATGGTGATGTATCCATATCTCAATCCCCCGCAGGAATGCAAATAAATGACCACACGAATGCACAAACGCACGCACAAACGCACGCACGCATGCACGCATGCACGCACGCACACACACACAAATGCAGACGCACACGCACACGCACACGCACACGCACACGCACCACACACACACACTGGTCTTTTTTGCTAAGATAGTCCCCTATCACAATTTAGTTCTGCTCCATAGCTGTGAAAGGGCATCTACTGTACAGTATATTAGACACTTGCAGCCTGACGGAAGATGTCTGTGTGTTTGGGTGTTGTATGTATACGTGTGTGTGTGTGTGTGTGTGTGTGTGTGTGTGTGTTTGTGTGTGTGTGTGTGTGTGTGTGTGTGTGTGTGTGTGTGTGTGTGTGTGTGTGTGTGTGTGTGTGTGTGTGTGTGTGTGTGTGTGTGTGTGTGTGTGTGTGTGTGTGTGTGTGTGTGTGTGTGTGTGTGTGTGTGTGTGTGTGATTGTGTGTCTGGTGTGTTTGTCGGCGGTTCTTCTGAGGCTCTTTAAGCAAGTGTTATGGCGCAGCACACCTACTTCCCCAACAGCACAGGTGGTTCTGCCACTCTCAATCCTCTATTGTTTTTTTTTCTGGCTGAAGGTTGCAGTTGGATCAAACGAGCTCGCACAGAGCCACAGTTGGTTTTTTGTTTTGTTTTCTGAAACGGAGTTGAACTCTGGCATGTCTGTCTTGTTTTGCAGGTGATCAGGTGACAGGTTACAAAGTAACGGGGACAGTCATCGCGCACGCTCCCAGAGCACTGCCACTCTAAATAGGCTTCAGGTCTGTGGCTAAGGCCGGATTAACGCACAGGCTAGATGTGGCTGTATCCTAGGGGCCCCCAGCTGCTAGGGGGCCCCTGATTGGCCAAAAGTAAAAAATTGCCAAATTATGACAAGATGCAAAATTAAGAAACTCATCTGTCGTGTTGATTACCGTTGATACACGTTATCCTTACAGTAATTCCTAGCTCGTAATTATGGCACTGTCTATGTAAATTTGTCACCAAATCTGCCTTCTGGGGGGCCACAGAGCAACCTGTAGCCTAGGGGCACAAGGCCATCTTAATCCAGCCCTGTGTGTGGCTGAAGGCTGAGGCTGGAGAGCAGTGATGACTCACAGATCCAATGTTTCTTTGCTCCGCACACCGCTGTGATCAAATGTACCAAGAGATAAAGACGAGCATGGGCCCCGTGAAAGTGCAGAGATTCTGCTCATTAAGACCAGGTGATGTTCTGCGGAGCCGACGGCGAGTCAGTCTCCTTAGAAACGACAACTAAGTCCCCGATGCCAATCCACACCGATGATAAACACGGCAAACGAGGGTAGAAATCACCTTGGCAACCCTCCCTTTCTGCTACTTAAGCAAATATCCTCCGCCAATGAGCCACAACAAAGTGAAGGGCCTCCTTTTTTCCCATTCATTACGCCCATGTACTGCCTGTTGATCAATGCTCCGAGGCGCGCTCACCTGTTCCCGTTTCCAAGACTCATTAGGCAAGAGCCGAGAGGTGCAACTGCTGTCACTGCACAAACAAAGCCCACATCATACTAATCTAGACCAGGAAATAACTGCGGATGTAACGGCGGAATAACACAATTAGCCTAGACTAAATCAAACCAGATCAAACCAGTAGACTCTCAGCAGGGCCGGTTCTAGGCAATTTGCTGCCCTAGGCGAGCAGCGATCTTTCCTTTTCATGGTGTCATACATCTGTTTGAACACAGCTGATCTATTACAATGTAATGTTTAATGCTTATTTAGCTTAATATTGTAATTCTGTGGGCCTTGGTGCCACCCAGGACATTTGGCGCCCTAGGCCACCGCCTAATCTGCCTATGCCTAGCGCCAGCCCTGACTCTCAGACTCACGGGTGGCTAGTTTCGCTGACTTGTGTAAGAGCAGCATCCATGACTTTCTTAGTTTGCAAGGACGCCATCCTAAGGCACTGAGTATTGTACATCCTCTGATATTTTTTCAGATATTTGTCACAAACATTGTGTGAGTGGGGGGCATGCATGCACTCCTGCTGTCGCGAGTGGTGTGGCGTGAGTGTGAGCCAAAATTTGTGTGCGCACATTCGTAAAAGCAGCTGTGAAGGCTTTGGCAAGCGCATCCACTTTACAGGGTATGTTTTCATGCAGATCGCCCTGCCAGTGACTGTGTTTGGTGTCAACTTAAAAAAATAAATAAACAAGAAATATATTAATAAATAAATAAATGCTGGTACAAGCCAGCGCAAAACATGCCTGGCAAACAACGCGGTGGACTGTCACTTTCTGACAAGGTCAGCGCGCAAAGTTTGTTTGCATGCTTGTGTGTTCTCGTGTTTGTTTGCTTTATTTATTTATTTAAAGTGTTCTGGCGGGGACGACCTGGTTCATTCTGTTTTGTGACTGGTGCAGCAGGGTGCTGGCCCCATTTCCCTCTTCAGATAGCCAGATGACTGCATATGCACATGCGCACCAACACGCACATGTGCATATGCATATGCGCACAAACACACACATACATTTGTGTGCGTGTGCGTGTGTGTGCATGTGCATGTGCGTGTGTTTGGATGATGCAGATTGTGTAGATATTGCTGAAGTGTTTACTTATTCATATAATTCTATTATGCCTTCACATCGACTCTCTCTGTCCTTCTCTCTTTCTCCCTCTCTCTCCCTCTCCCTATCTCTTGCTCTATCTTTTTATCTCTCCCTCTTTCTTTGTCTCAGTTCTCCTTCTTTTTCTTCCCCTTCCCTCTCGTTACTTTTAGTTTTTTCCCTTTTTTGCGTTCTCTTGATGTCTCCTTGAGTTTGAAAGCATAGTCTGAGGGCATGATTTGTACTGGGAGAGGCAGTAGATGAAGCCTCTGTCTCTTCTGGCAGCAAGACAGACAGACAGACAGACATCCACGGAGATGAACACACACTCTCTCATACGCAAGACACAAACACACACACACGCACACGCACACGCACACGCACACGCACAGAAACAGAACGAGCGTGTTTTCTCAGGGCATGATTTGGAGTCTGTGGAAGCCGGTATGTTGTGTTGTGCTGTGTGTGTGTGTGTGTGTGTGTGTGTGTGTGTGTGTGTGTGTGTGTGTGTGTGTGTGTGTGTGTGTGTGTGTGTGTGTGTGTGTGTGTGTGTGTGTGTGTGTGTGTGTGTGTGTGTTGCTCTGTGCTCGATGCGATGGCTGACAGCTGGCTCTGAGAGAGTCTGAGACCCCCAATTTGCTGTGTGTCTCCTCCTGTTGTGATGAAACATGCCCCCCTCCCTCCCTCCTCCCTCCTCCCTCCTCCTCTCCTTCTCTCCTTCTCTCTCCAGCCGCCGCTCCCCTGGGAACCCCCCATCACCTTGCACTGCATTATCAGGCCTGGCTGCCACACTCACACACCATTTACTTAGCCCGTCTTTAATACACTCGGCACACATTCAAGGCCTGCCCAGCACGGCACGTGGCCCTGTGTGTGAGCGTTTCTGCAGGTGTGTGTGTGTGTGTGTGTGTGTGTGTGTGTGTGTGTGTGTGTGTGTGTGTGTGTGTGTGTGTGTGTGTGTGTGTGTGTGTGTGTGTGTGTGTGTGTGTGTGTGTGTGTGCAGGGAAGCCGACAGGGGGGCATCAAGGGTTCAGTTGTACCAGGCCCAGGGAGAAGGGGTGGGGGGGGGCAGAATTGGGTCATCATTACATTGAATGTATTGGGTAGGGGGGGGTCTTTCAGATGACTTTGTCCCGGGCCCAGTCAAAGCTATCAGCGGCCTTGTGTGTGTGTGTGTGTGTGTGTGTGTGTGTGTGTGTGTGTGTGTGTGTGTGTGTGTGTGTGTGTGTGTAGCACTGTAGTAGTAGAGTGCAGTGCAGTGCAGCTTGTGCCTCTTGGCGTCTCGAGGGATTTCTGCCATGTGGTTCAGCTTTCTGTTACCTGCTGCCAGAGAGCACGATAAATGTGTTTTAATTATGCAGCTGTCAACATACACACACATTCTCACTCACGTTCTCACACACACACACACACGCACACACACACACACGCGCAAACACACACACACGCGCAAACACACACACACACACACACACACACACACACACACACACACACACACACACACACACACACACACACACACACACACACGCACACACACGCACGCAAACACGCAAGCACACACACACACACACACACACACACACACACACACACACACACACACACACACACACACACACACACACACACACACACACACACACACACACACACACACACACACACACACACACACACACACACACACACACACGTTAAAGAAACATGAGGTATTTCCATGTCCAAATCAAAGGCGACTAACACCCATCCATCCCTCTCCCCTCCCCTACCTCTATTTTTGTCCAATCACAGCTGCCACACCGCCGGGTGACCTTCTCCACGACCAACCAATCGCAAGATCTGGGGGACCCCTCTCAGCACAGCTACTACGACAGCGGCCTGGAGGAGTCGGAGACGCCCAGCAGTAAGAGTTCGTCCGGGCCCCGTATCGGCCCTCTGGCCCTGCCCGAGGACCACTACGAGAGGACCACACCCGACGGCAGCATCGGAGAGATGGAGCACCCCGAGAACGGTAGGGTTGCCAAGCTTTTGTCTTCTTTCCTCATATTTTTTTTTGGTTTCTTTTCCTCATTCACGTTTTTGTTCTTTTTCCTCCTCCTCCTCCTCCCCTTCTTCCTCCTCCTCCTCCTTCTCCTCCTCCTCTTCCTCCTCCTTCTCCTCCTCCTCTTCCTCCTCCTCTCATTCAGTTGTTGTCTAGGTTCTTTTTCCTTCCCACGCTGCTTGAATTCTGCTATTGTTGCGACCCAGCCCTCCATCATCTATTTTTTTTGTATTTTCTTTTTTTTTGTTTCCCTCTCA
>NC_085878.1:20611001-20613501 GCF_034702125.1 Engraulis encrasicolus
CAGTGCCTGCACTGCATACACGTCTCAGAGGATGCCAGAGAAGCCAAGAGTGGAGAGAGAAGATCCAAATATGCAGGGAGAGAGGTGGATAGAGACAGAAAGAGAGAGAGAGATGAGAGTTGGCGCAAACAGGCTTAGAGAATAAAGCTGGAGAATGTTAAATAGATAAAGAGTAGGGGATGGGATGGGAAAGACAGCTGGATGATGGTGGGAGACATGGGGAAAAAGTGTGTGTGTGCATGTGTGTGTGTCTGTGTGTGTGCGTGCATGCGTGCATGAGTGTGTGAGTGTGTGTGTCTGTGTGTCTATGTGAAGGGAAGTTGACAGGGGGGGGTGCAAAGGGATATGTTGTCCCCAGCCCATGAAGAAAGGGGGCCCAGAATTGGGTCTTCATTACATTATATGTATTGGGTCGAGGGCCCATTTAGTTGATTTTGTCCTCAGGCCTGGCCAAAGCTGTCAGCAGCCCTGTCTGTGTGCCTGTGTGTCTGCGTGCCTGCGTGCCTGCGTGCCTGCGTGCCTGCGTGCGTGTGTGCATGTTATTGCGTGGATTTGGTCTTTCCCGAGCGTGACAGAGATAGTGACGGGTCAGGTCTCTTATCATGCTGATGGCCCTGCTGGGGTCAGCTGAGCCGTGTGACCAAAGGGCTCCAGTCTTATCGGCCACAGCACTTCCTTCCACCACAGCACAGCCCAGCCCGTCCATATCTCTAGAACCCAGGGCACTTGACCAGACCACAGGCCGTCCAAATCGCCAGAACCCTGGGCATTCGACCAACCATATCCTGTCCAAACCACCTCAGCTCTGGGCTACACAAACCAAAAGCAGTTTCTTGTCCAAAAGTCCATCTAAAATGGTCACACCCAGTGGTCTTCTTGACCGCATTTGGAAACCTCCGGATCGCAGTGGGCTTGACCGTAGCGGAAACCATCCATATCAGCATCATCGCTGCACCTGCGAAGCAATGCAGACCTAAGGAAGGACATTCGGAGGAGCAGAGGGGATGAGAAATGGAGAGGACAGGAGAGAGGGAAATGATGAAGTGAAAAGGAGAGGGGGACATTGTGGAACTGGAGAGAGAGAGAGAGAGAGAGAGAGAGAGAGAGAGAGAGAGAGAGAGAGAGAGAGAGAGAGAGAGAGAGAGAGAGAGAGAGAGAGAGAGAGAGAGAGAGAGAGATACTAACATAGACAGTTCTTGCGATGATGCATTGGGTTAATACAAACAGAGGGATGCATGGGAGAGAGAGAGAGAGAGAGAGACAGAGAGACAGAGAGAGAGAGAGAGACAGAGAGAGAGATCATTAGTGAGGCAGAAAGAAATATATGACTTTATGGAGCAGATTTTTTCTCACTGTCTCTCTTTTTTTCCACCTATTCCATCCATCGCTTTCTCTCTCTCTCTCCCTCTGTTTTCCCTGCTCCATCTTTTGCCCTCTTCCTGTTCTGTCCATCTCTACCTCCCACTCCTTTTCTTTTTGTCATTTTGCTTTCCACACAGCTGTGCCTTCTCTCCCTTTCTCTCTCTTTCTTTTTCATCATTTCTCCGTTTGTGCCGGCTTGTTCATTCTTTCTCGTTCTTCATTTTTTCTATGGTCCTGTTTTTTTCCCCTTTCTTTTTTTCTGCTATTCTGTCTTGTGTGTTTGCCGTAGGAGCCATCAGAGGCCCGTGGCTGGCCGTGTCAGGGCTGTCTGCCTCTGTGTGCCCCGAGTGGCACCGTAATGAAACAGTAAAGCTTTCATTTTCCGGCAGCTCGGGATTTTTCACCCCCCATCACACACATACACCAACCCACCCACCCACACACATACTATATGTAGTTACTACATACACATACACACACACGCACGCACACACACACACACACACACACACACACACACACACACACACACACACACACACACACACACACACACACACACACACACACACACACACACACACACACACACACACACCGTCCGTTCATGGCTTTTTTCTTTCTTTCTTTGGCTTCCTCACATTTTATCTGCCATCTCCGCTCAGTGCTTTGGTCTGGGTTCCCGCGGTCACCCGGGGCCAGCCGTGTGCGTCCCTGCCAACTCCTCGGCCAATTAGCAGCAATGTCTGCGCCGATGCAGGAGGACCTGGGCCGCTGTCATGGCAGGCAAGGCCAACTTTGATGCGGCCTGTTATCACCACCAGTCCTAAGGGCACAGTCAGACAGACATGCACGAGGAAGAACGGGCCTGAGGAAACCACAAAGACATGGAAAACAAAGAGAATGAGGATGAGAGAAAGACATAGAGGGGGTGGGGGGGTGGGGAGATAGAGAGAGAGAGAGATAGAGAGAGAGAGAGAGAGAGAGATAGAGAGAGAGAGATGGTGAGAGAGAGATGTGAAAACTGAAGACCACAATCAGAAAGGCATAAATGCAAAGATATATAAAGCGGGCAAGCACAGGCAAGAGAAATAGAGGTAGAGTAGAGGAGTGTAACGAAGGGATGATGAAGTCAAGC
>NC_085878.1:20623501-20626001 GCF_034702125.1 Engraulis encrasicolus
TCTCTCTCTCTCTCACACACACACACACACACACACACACACACACACACACACACACACACACACACACACACACACACACACACACACACACACACACACACACACACACAAACACACCACAACCACACCCACACAATTATGAAGGTGTAAAATGGTTCTGTTTTGACCCCCTCCCCTTCCCCTTTCCATCCACATGCCTATAGCTGGGGGCTTTTGAGGGGTTTGTGGAGATGATTGAGACTGCCATCCCTAAAGATGGGGATATTCGATGTGCTGTTTCACCATCTGTAGCTATCGATTCCACGTCTCTCCCCAGGAAACAGATCAGTTGGACAGACACTGGTAACCCCAGGCCCTTTCTGCAACTGCAAGTGTGAATGGAATATATGTGCGTCTCGGTGTGTGTGTGTGTGTGTGTGTGTGTGTGTGTGTGTGTGTGTGTGTGTGTGTGTGTGTGTGTGTGTGTGTGTGTGTGTGTGTGTGTGTGTGTGTGTGTGTGTGTGTGTGTGTGTGAGTGTGGGCATGCATTTGTGTGTGTTAGTCTTTGTGTTTCTTCAAGTTTTTTCCCTAATTTTTCATTTCTAATGTTCTGCAAAGACGCACAACAAAGGATATTTATCCAACGTCTATATTCTACTGGACATCTGTTTACAGTCCTGGCAGTTTGAAAAAAAAAAAAAACGCCTCCTCATAGCCAATTACGCCACATGAACGTTCTCATATGAGTCATGGTTATTCATGAACACATGGAAATGTACTAAAAGATATTTACAGGTACTTAAATATAAATTGGGTAATTCGCATGAAAACACACACTAAACTTTACGAGTTTGGTATTAGGCCTATATTGCGGTTACACTCCAGCTTTTCATGGTTAGTCTAAGGTGCATGTTGTGCATTGCACAGTGCCAGCCATTCTTACAGGTCACGCAAGTATAACCTCAACAGTTGGCTTTGCGTGGCGTGCAGGTGAGTGAAGTAATACTTAAATGACTCAGACAGCAGAGATCTGCATTGCCTCCCAGCCAGCACCCCTCTACTGCGCTCATTAGGGGCGAGCATATGGCTAAGACGCGGGAAATCCCGCGGCCCCATCAAATTCACTTACACATACCCGGATCAGGGGAATTATCGGGGGCTCATCTTTTGTTTGCTGCGCTCCTTCCCTCTTGTCTCCACCGGCCACCGGCAGGACGGCGTAATCCCATCAAAGGCGAAGAGCCGCCAGAACAAAACCGGGTCCGCCCCGCCGATCTCCACCGCGGCCAAAGGGATTGGCACGGATCACGGCAGGATCACGCCAAACGGAGATGTTTTGATAAGAACCGCCTTGTGTTTGTTTGGCGGTCAACAGTAGAGGAAGGAGAGGTGGTTGTGTTCTACGAGTGGACTGTGATGGTTGAACAACTAATCTTTAACTCGGAGCTCACATCTTTGGCATTTAGGACTGTAACCACGGTGTGTCTTAAGGTCAGGGGTGAAAGTAGATTTGGTTTCTTACCGGTGCTACACACCCCACCCCCACCTGCAAACAAACAATAAACAAACAAAATACACATGTGCACTACACAGCTATTTCTGGATGACTATTTCTGGGGGTCTCTTCCTAGGACACTTGTCCCAAATGTAACCTTATTGTAATGTGTTACCTCTCATATGGCATAGTGAGGTTCTATGTGTTACTGTATCTACTTAATTAGCAGACCTTACTTGTTTCAAATGTGGGTTTCTGGCCAGCGTCAACCCTATTCTCTTACCAGTACTGTGCACCAGCTGTAAATTTCATACCTTGTGCACCCGTATACTTTCACCCCTGCTTAAGGTGAGATATTTGGTCATCTCTTGGGTGTGGGGTTTATGTAGGCTTCATGATCCCATCCCAGTGCTTCTATATCAGGCCTTGGGAGGTAGATGAGCTCATGTCTTGCCGTTACTGAGATGTAGCTGTGTGTACAGTAGTGGCGATCCCAACTCTCTCTTATGGGCTTCAGGGTTGGGAGTAGATACTAAAGGGACACTGTGTGAGATTTTTAGTTGTTTATTTCCAGAATTCATGCTGCCCATTCACTAATGTCATTTTCATGAATATTTACCACCACCATCAAATTCTAGGTATTCATTCTGACAGGAAAAAATGCACTTTTCATACATGAAAAGGGAGATCTTCTCCATGGTCCGCCATTTTGAATTTCCAGATTTAGCCATTTTAAGCCGCAAAAATGACTATACTTGGGCCAAACTAGACAATATTAGTTTATTACTTAGTAAACTTTCATGAAAAGGCCAAATTTGGCAATGGGCGACACAGTTTCAACTAGAGATGCACCCAGAGTGTGCAGACCTCCGCCAAGGACCTTAAGTTTGTTTTTAGACACATGGGATATTTGTGTGATGATGTGGTGATTTTTGCAGGCTTATACACACCATTAGTGTGTTCAGAGAATTTAACAGTCAAGTTGTAACCAAATTATATCTTTAATTATGTGTCTTTATATCT
>NC_085878.1:20636001-20641001 GCF_034702125.1 Engraulis encrasicolus
CGGAGACAAACCTGGCCCATATTGATCTTAAGCCCCATCTTGGCTCTTTGGAAATATTCTTAACATTACAAAGGCTATTTTAATATTTTCCCCCAAACAACATGAATCAAATCCCAGGAAAAGACCAACCATTATAAGTGACTCGTGGGTAGCTGTCCATGCTGGTGGTGCTTAATTTTTCCCGATATTTGCCCGTGGAGTAGTGAGTCTTTCATGTCTGCCTACATGCGCGCCAGGGTCTGACCATGGTGCTTTTTGCCCGTGGAGTGAGGAGACTGTCTTCTTGCAAAGCAAGAAGTCATAGCACCCGAGAAAAATGCCACTCTTTGTCCTATTTTCAATTTCAGTCCACTGTTCAGTAGGCCTATTAGGCTGCAATCAAATTCAATAGCCTATGCTCATCCACATGCACGCGAAAAACAATAACCCAAGCGGCGGGACTAATTCGATTATATTCCTTCCAAAAATGTCCGAACGTCACAAAAATCAGTTATTTGCATTGTCCGTAATTATACCAAACAAAAAGGTATCAATAAAAGAAATCAAGTCTTCAGTTTCGATAATCCACGTTACAAATCCTCAACAACAGCAAGCCATTCCTTCTCTGCTATGAGGCAGGCAACGGAACAAGTGCAGACAGTAGGCTATATCACCACGTTGATGCTGCACGGCTTGAAAGGATTCTGTCTAAATTAAATATCTTGGATAGCCTATATAGACCTAGGCCTAACTAGATTTGTTGCAATACAGATTAATTTTCTATAGCCAGAAGTGTTCCGTTGGACTGACGAAACCGAACACGATCAAGTTTGCAACTTCTTTCCCTCATGCGCTGTCCGTCAGCACCACCTGTCATCAGACGTCCGATTAGCTTTCATTACGTGCTGAGGGAAAAACTCTCGCCATTAGGCTCATGTGCTGTTGCACTGTTGTGAGGGATATCACCAAATAATTTAGATAAAAGTCAGAACATTATTTTGGCAATCTGTTCAGTCTGTTCATTTAAGTTTTTGGGTGCTCTTGGATATCGGGGATCAGTTCATGTAGAGAGAAGAGTTCATCCAGGCACTCCAAAATAAGGTGTCCAAACGGGAAGTTACATTAAAAAGCCTTTAATGGTACTGGGCTGGGGTTACATTAAAAAGCCGACATGTTTCGACCTCACCAGGTCTTCATCAGGGCTACGTTCACCATTGAAAAGAAAGGCCTCCCTTAAATAGTGACATCACCACATGTGACCCATTACGCACTAAACACATTTGCGCACACCAGAGAAAACAAAGATTAAAAAATAGCCTGGGATAATAAGTGATGCCACAGAAAAAAATGACCAGAAGTACAAATAAGCATCACAAAAAACAAGTAAAATCAATATCCTCATTTAGACCAGGATAGCGCATGGCATCCAGTTGGTGTATCCAAAAAGTCTGCCTCTGATTAAGTCTTTTTAGCCTGTCCCCACCCCTCGGAAGAGGTTTGATATGCTCGACGCCCTGTATGCGCAGCAGAGAATCATTTTTACCATGGTATATTCATTGAAATGTTTCGCCATGGGATAGTCAAAATTGCCCACTCTGATAGCATACAGGTATTTATGTTCTGCTAGCCTATCTCGCATGCGCCTTTTTGTGCGTCCGATATAAAAGAACCCTTCAGCGCAAGGACAAGTTAGGCGGTATATGACAAATGTAGAATTGCAATTAATGAAATCTCTCTGTCCGTATTCTCTCGTGGTTTTAGTATCCACAAAAGATTTGGCTTGTGTAACATTTGGGCAGTGAGGGCAGTTCATACATCTATAGGTGCCAATGGGTTTACGCAGCCAGGTTTCTCTCTTTTTCACCTGTAGGTGAGAGCGCATTAATTTATCTCCTAGGCTGGGTGCACTCTTTAAAGACACCATGGGTGGTTCTGGGAACACCTCACGTAGTTGCGCATCACTTTCAATAATGGACCAATTGTTCTTAATAATTTGCCTGATCCGCGTCGCTTGTGTACTATATGTCGTAACAAAAAAAGGACGGGACTGCTGGTGGCGATGATGTTTCTTTTTGGTCAATAACGTGTTGCGTTGAAGGGAGCGCGCTTCACTGTATGCGTTTTGGATGGCTTTAGGGTGATAGGCTCTATCACTGAATCTTTTCTCCATCAGCTCGGCCTGCTCGTGAAAATCATTTTCGAAATCACAGATACGCCTAATCTCTGGAAATGGCCGTGTGGAATATTTCTAATGAGATGCGGGGGATGGAATGAATCCGCTCTCAGAATGGTGTTCCGAGAGGTCGCCTTTCTGAATAAGGTGGTGTGCAGCTGTCCCTCCGCGTCTTTATATATCGTCAAATCCAGAAAGTGAATATTAGTTAATGAATATTCCAAGGAAGCCATTCAAAACGCATACAGTGAAGCGCGCTCCCTACAACGCAACACGTTATTGACCAAAAACAAACATCATCGCCAGCAGCAGTCCCGTCCTTTTTTTGTTACGACAGTTCATAGATGTATGAACTGCCCCCACTGTCCAAATGTTACACAAGCCAAATCTTTTGTGGATACTAAAACCACGAATGAATATGGACAGAGAGATTTCATTAATTGCAATTCTACATTTGTCATATACCGCCTAACTTGTCCTTGCGCTGAAGGGTTCTTTTATATCGGACGCACAAAAAGGCGCATGCGAGATAGGCTAGCAGAACATAAATATGGTATCAGAGTGGGCAATTTTGACTATCCCATGGCGAAACATATGAATACCATGGTAAAAATGATTCTCTGCTGCGCATACAGGGCGTCGAGCATATCAAACCTCTTCCGAGGGGTGGGGACAGGCTAAAAAGACTTAGGCCTAATCAGAGGCAGACTTTTTGGATACACCAACTGGATGCCATGCGCTATACTGGTCTAAATGAGGATATTGATTTTACTTGTTTTTTGTGATTTTTATTTGTACTTCTGGACATTTTTTTCTGTGGCATCACTTATTACCCCAGGCTATTTTTAATCTTTGTTTTCTATGGTGTGCGCAAATGTGTGTAGTGCGTAATGGGTCACATGTGGTGATGTCACTATTTAAGGGAGGCCTTTCTTTTCAATGATGAAGACCTGGTGAGGTCGAAACATGTCGGCTTTTTAATGTAACCCCAGCCCAGTACCATTAAAGGCTTTTTAATGTAACTTATCGTTTGGGCACCTTATTTTGGAGTGCCTGGATGAACTCTTCTCTCTACATGAACTGATCCCCGATATCCAAGAGCACCCAAAAACTTAAATGAACAGACTGAAGACTGCTTGAGCTTCCAGCCACCTGTGTGCCTTTCATTGCCAAAATAATGTTCTGACTTTTATCTAAATTATTTGGTGATATCCCTCACAACAGTGCAACAGCACATAGGCCTAATGGCGAGAGTTTTTCCCTCAGCACGTAATGAAAGCTAATCGGACGTCTAATGACAGGTGGTGCTGACGGACAGCGCACGAGGGAAAGAAGTTGCAAACTTGATCGTGTTCGGTTTCGTCAGTCCAGCGGAACACTTCTGGCTCTAGAAAATGAATCTGTATTGCAACAAATCTAGTTAGGCCTAGGTCTATATAGGCTATCCAAGATATTTAATTTAGATATTTCATTTAGTTTTCACCACCTCGTGAAGTGTTTAGACCTGGCCTATTTAATGTCGCTGTAAATTGGTGTAATGTAGCAGAAAGTGCGAGACATTCGTTGGACTCGTTGCACGCAACAAGTTGTGAAATTATTTCTTAACGGTTTTTAACCGCATCATTCGCGACTCTCGAGCAGTTTGAGAACTGAGAAGAATGAGAGAGAGAGAGGGCAGTGACTATACCATGTCACTGAGACTATGTGTGTGTGCTGCGCCTACTGAATCCAAGTGCAGAAAAAACATATCCATATAGATTATTACATAATGCACCATCTTATTACATTTCCATCAAAAAAAAAAAGTTGCGGCCGCATTCCGTAATAAATTTCGCATTTTGTAATAATTTATTACAAGATGAGAAAAAAGTTATTACGAAATGCGTTCAAGAAATGTATTACGAAATGCGTAAATTATTACACAATGCGGCGATTGTCACCACATTATGTAATAATTTGTTACATTATTACATATTGCACCGTTATTACATAATGCGGCGTTACAGCTTCCCATCGGTGCACCCAAAGATCATTTTATCGACATGTTGTTCGTAGAAGAAAGACACCCCTTACAGTGAAGCAATATTTTTCACAAAACATAATCATAAAGTTTGTAATGTTTGAGGTCAGCTCCGGTCATGGTTATATACAGTAAAAGATACAAAAAAGTGTTACAGAGAGGCCATGTTTTCCCTTTCGCTCTGTCTCTTAGCACAGTAGCTCTGACTTTCAGTCTCTTCCCCCTAATGCTGTCTTTCCCTCTATTGCTCTCTCTCTTTCTGTCTGTTGCACTCTCTTTTTTTCTTTCTCCTTCTCTTCCCCTTCCCCTTTCTCTCTCTCTCTCTCTCTCTCTCACTCCACTCCACTCTCTCTCTCTCTCTCTCTCTCTCTCTCTCTCTCTCTCTCTCTCTCCCACACACACACACAGGCACACACACACTTTTCCTCTTCCTTTGCCTACTGCCTCGCAGTATCCTCCCGCAAAAATCTCACTATCGATTCTCCTCCCAGCCTGATGAATTGATAAGGGATTGGTGCGTTACACGCTTGCTGTGTTCAATTCTCGTCGACACACACATCATTGTAATCCGAACAAAAACCATCAGAGGAAAGATGGCAGTGCCGTGGCCGTGGGCAATCGATCCCTAAATGGAGTCTAACTAGGTGTGTATGTACTATCCGACGCTAGTCTATTTACATTAGGTCGGTGGCTAAGCACAATATAATTACACCGGTAATGTGTCAGCCAAGCATGTCTGAGTTCCGGTGGGATGGGAGGAGGAGTCTGTATCTCTCCCTAACCTTGTTTGTGTGTGTGTGTGTGTGTGTGTGTGTGTGTGTGTGTGTG
>NC_085878.1:20651001-20661001 GCF_034702125.1 Engraulis encrasicolus
TGTGCACTCTTAGCATTGTGCTACTAGCGTGACTCTGCAGCACCCTACATGGTGAGTTGACAATGTTCTGAATCTGATCGGTTTTGCTTCCTTCATATATCTGATGGATCTAAGGCAGGGAGTAGACATACTTTATGGCAGATGTATCCATCCCACTGTCAGCTCCCACGTTTTATCTGAATGTGATCGTCACACTACTGTATGCCTTATCTTTAAGCAAAGTAAGTGAATGACAATGTTCATCTTTTTTTCTAAGATGTCCAAGCTGTGAATGAGTGGCATTGCTCAGTTTCCAGATGACCAATCCGCAGTTGATGTAATCAGGTGATAATGGGCTGACTTTGTACAGACTAGCTATGAATGACATCAGACTTCACAGAACAGTAACATTTGCTAAGGAGATTTTTTTCGTACTTCCTCAAGTTTTTCTAAGTGTCACTAAGTTCTTTCAATAAGTCTCATCAGAATCTAGTAACTGACGCAAGGCGCTATCTATCTGGCATCTATGTTTCTCACAAGTGTCTTTGATCCCAGTCTATTTGATATATCAAAAGAGACATTTTGAAAAGCAAATATTTTTAGTCCTTTTGTGAGATTGGAGAATGAAGATTGACAGGAAGCAAGTAGGACAGAGAGATTAGATGAGGTGGGAACAGAAAATGACCCATGGACAAGCAGATTCAAACATGGCATAATGATCAAATCAGTGCAGCTTTTCCCAGATCTGTGTGTGCAGATATGCAGCCAGTTTGCCGGATGGAACATGGCTATTGAACATATGACACTCTTGAGTCGCAGCTACAGACATTAGAGAAGCCTTGTAGCGAAAATAGGACACAGTTTCCTAGTTAATCCAGAGTGTTAGAGAAATATCAAGACAATATTTAGATACCATACATATCCCTACAATGGAAGCGGTCACTGGCTAGTGAAATTGAACAGCCTTTTATAACCTTCAATAGTCTCCGACATAGTGGCTAACAAGGAAATTGGGTCCTATGTCCAAAAGTCTGGAGTGTCGATTTCATAGACTGAGATCTGGTGAGGTAGCGAAGCATGCAAACAACATGTTGGTGGTGAGTCACAACCCAGGACATCCTGTTGTACCAGGCCAACTACACTTAGTCTCACCCAGTCTGCACGCTGCACTCACTGCCTGCATCCCTGATTATGTGACCATGCAGTAGAGTTCGTAGAGGAGGTTATGCTGCTTTGTTTGCAGCATAGCACATGCTGTGGTGACAAGATGGGAATTTCTATGTTGGCCTATGTTTTTTTATTGACAGGGCTTGCGCATCAATCAAAAAAAAATAAATAAATAAAAACCTGCCACATATTTGGAAATCAATTTCTGAACCAGCTGATGCGAAACAGCACATCCAAAAACATCATACAGGCGTTGAATTGACTGATTTGTGTTACCTGCACATGCACCGGCAGGAGTAAATTTTTACCTTTCCAAGGCCTTTTTACCTTTCCTTATAAAAGCGTGATAAGCTGGTCTGCCCGCGCCAGCTGCCTCTTCTCTGCCTCTTCTGTGGTGGTGTTGTGCCTCAGCCATGTGCACCAGCACAACACAAAGCATCAGTCTTGTTCCTTATCTCTCTCCTTCCTGTGTCTGAAGGACACGGGGCACTTGCAGACAGTCAGACCTTCAGAGCCACATGGCTCGCTGCTGCCTTTGTGCATTCCTACCAGCGAACATATGCCATTGTGTGTGTGTGTGTGTGTGTGTGTGTGTGTGTGTGTGTGTGTGTGTGTGTGTGTGTGTGTGTGTGTGTGTGTGTGTGTGTGTGTGTGTGTGTGTGTGTGTGCGCGCGCGTGGGTGCCTGCGTGCGTGCTTCCTTGGATAAGAGAGTGCATAGCATTTAGTGCAGCATGGCCTACAACAATTATAGTTAAGAGCAGACTATGCATGCATAGGGACTTTTATGGAAACATAGAATACTGTAGGCAAAGGTACTTTTCTTTGACACGCTCACATCTTTCCACAGTTCTAGAGGTCCTTGAGGATGATTGCTGCTGTTGCTGCTGCCCAGCACAAATACTATGTGTCCTGCAAAGTATTGTAGGAAACATTCACACATGGAATACAGATCACAAAGCTTGCAATCCAAACCAAATTAGTCTCTTTAGTTCTCACCATATAGGGGTCATTATGAAAGGATAATTAAAAAGCCTCCTCTGACGTTTGTGCATCAAATTTATACCTTAGTATAGGGGTCAGTGTCCAGATTTACACATTACACTTCATATTACTGCTGGTGTATATCAGTTCTTTGCTTGTGTGCTGTATGAAAGTCAGACAGTGATGAAGTATTACCATGCCTTTTCTCAAACTTAAGACCATATTTGATCCGATAGTGGTAGTATGTCAATGTCTGGTAACTGTCACACCACACAACAACCACTGGTATGCTCTTCAATTGCCAAAGCTGTATAATTTTGGATGAATTTGTGACTTGGAATGACAAAGCTATTTTACTTTTTTTTTGGTCTTGCCCCCCTCGCTTGTTTTTTCATTCTGTAATTTGCCATGCATTCTTCAATTATTATTATGATTATTATTATTATTATTATTATTATTATGATTTCAATCAGCATCATAATAAGTGATAAAGTTATCTCTCATATTTTTGAGATTTTCTTGCATGGGATGTACAATAAATACAGTGTTGCGTTCTAGGTGTGTGAGAAAGTAAGACATATTTATCCTTTCATAGGTGCTGCCTCGGGCGCTGAACAAGAGAAGGGGGCCGGCCAAAAAAGACTGCCTTAAAAAACAAAAAAACAATCATTCTGTGTTGCTTTGTTTTGTTTTGTTTGTGTGTGTGTGTTGAGACATACACAAAAAAGACACTCCGGGGTTATGATCATGGACCCAATTTCCCCCTTTTTGCAGCACCACACTGAGTGCAGAGGAAAACAAACCCCTTTCCATCTTTTTTTTTGTTTTGTTTGCCTGTGATTGTAGTCAACTCTCCCCTCCGTTATTAAAGAACACCCTTTTCACACTCTTTTTTTGGAGTGTGAAATAGAGAAAAAAGGGGAAAGCGAATCAAGTTGCACAGATGGACAGTACATGTGTTTTTTTCTTTGTTTTTCAAACATCAAAGATGGTTTCTTTCATCCACCTGTTTCTCAGTGGATGATATGAACATGGACAGGGAGGATACCTGATTAACTCTCCTGGTCACGGATTACCCTGCCAACGTACCCTGTGCACCCTGTGACTCCAAGTCTAGAGAGTAAACGGCTTTATACACATCGATGTGCCCTTGCCTACACCTTCTCTGCCCCCCCCTCTCCCTCTCTCTCCCTCTCCCTCTCTCTCTCTCTCTCTCTCTCTCTCTCTCTCTCTCTCTCTCTCTCTCTCTCCCTCTCTCTCTCTTGGCCAAGACTCCCTGTCCTGTCAGCCCTCTATTCATAAATCTATTTGAACTCGTAATTCATATTGACTATTCATTTCTGGTCAAACCCTTTGCCTTATGTGACCCCACCTCTCATATCCCTCAGTTTCCCCCTCTTTGCAGTCTCTCTTGTTTGACATTGGGGCTGCTAACTGCAGTGCAAAAACCCATCCAGACTTTTTTAACAGAAAGGCCCCTAAAAAAGAGAGAGAAGAGAGAAAAGATGAGAGAGACCCTTACATCAATCAGCCTTTCTGCCTCTCCCTCTCGTTTTTTTTTAAATAGCCTGCCTCTTCATATTTTTCTTCCAATGTCACAATTTTTGCTTTCCTTTTCGTTCTCCCCTCACACTACCTGAACACACACACACACACACACACACACACACACACACACTATACACACACACACACACACACACACACACACACAAACACACACACTCACACACACACACACAAACACACAGGCGAGCACACACACACGCATACACATACACGCACACATACAAACACACACGTGCACACACACACACACACACACACACACACACACACACACACACACACACACACACACACACACACACACACACACACACACACACACACACACACACAATATGCACATCCCCAACCCTCTACATAACATCCGCCCCTCCCCCCAGTGAGTCAGTGAGTTACAGAGTCAGTCAATGACTGAATCAACCAGTGAGTGCATGAGTCAATGAACGGGTATGCCCTTCCCGTACCAAGCCGTCTGCAATTAGCAGCACTGAACCGAGCTGTGCGGACAGCACAACAGCCTGACACTAAGTCACTAGACTGTGTGCCTGTGAGCCCACGGGCAACCAACCATTCTGCCTTCAAAAATAAAGGCAACCCTCGGAGGATAGGCCTACTATTCCCCCAATGACCAAAATCGTCATGTTGGAGACAGATAATGAAAATATTGCTATGAACAGAAGAGAATGTCAGCTGATTTCTAACTTGCCTTTATAAATTGCAGAGTGTTTGTGTTGGTTCAGTAAATGGAAGTCTGTAAAAGAGAGTCACACCCTCTGTGATGTCTGTACATATGTAACATAAGGAGTATTTATTATCAAATTATCAGTATATAAATATATATGATATTTATGGTATGGTTATTAGACATGGTGCATTATGTACAAAATTCATTTTTTTCTGTCTTCACTCTTCTAAATCTGAATATGTCGTAGACATATAAGATCAGTGTATATGTAGGTTGGTTGGCCGTTAAAATGCCAGTCCCATGGTTGGTGTAATTTTACTAGCTAGAAGCCAGAGTGGCTGTACAAAAGGAGGTGCTCTATTTGTGAATGTACTTTGTATTCAGACATTTTTAGTACAATAAAAATGGGACACCTGTACACTTTGTTGTTTCAGTGATTAAACTGTGTGTGTGTGTGTGTGTGTGTGTGTGTGTGTGTGTGTGTGTGTGTGTGTGTGTGTGTGTGTGTGTGTGTGTGTGTGTGTGTGTGTGTGTGTGTGTGTGTGTGTGTGTGTGTGTGTGTGTGTGTGTGTGTGTGTGTGTGTGTGTGTGTGTGTGTGTTGGGGGGTTGGAATGTATGTGGTTATATTTTTGTTTGTGTGCGTTTGTTTGTGCCTACATGCATGTACCAATGGTTCCTACTTTCCACCCTTCCAGCACTTGGGTACGCAGGGCGGTTCCATTTCTAACTGCGGCGGTGAAGTGTACTGTAAACTACCCGGATAACGCCCTCAAACCGGCCATTTTTTAAATTGTGTTTGAGTTTATATACACTTTTCACACTCAACGGCTCTCTTCTCTTCTCTCTCCTGCCGGCCGCCATTAGCTGCAGCTGCTCAGCCTAAACTCTGTCATTAGGGCCTGCCTCATCCTCCCTCAGCCTCCATGCACATGTCTCCTGCAGCCCTGACACACTCACTCACACACCTGTGGGCAACATCACACTCCAGAGAGCCTGTTGCCTACTTCTCACAGAGGCTACTAGGCTACTACTGTATGCCTTTACAACAAAACTGCTGTGCTGTACTACTAGTTCTACTGGATGTGTTTAGATTGGGTGCAGAAATAATGCTGTTGGATCTACTTTGAAGGCTTGATGGCTTCGAAATGATTTTATGAGTTCTGTTCAAAGGGACTGTTCTGCAGAATCAGTTTTATTGAGTCAGTGTTCAAAGGGTTTGTTGTGAGAAGAAGCACTATGGGGTCTTTTGAAAAGGTCTGCCCTCTGTAGCCTGTGCTTTACAAGCAGTGGCCAGCCAACAATCTATGCTCATCTACAAATCAAGCCAATTTTGTTTGTTTTCGTCTACATCTATCGGACTATTTCTTGGGCTGCTTTCTTGCTTGTGACATATTGCATTTCAATGAGTCTTTTGATTGAATTTCAATCCACTGTACGGATCACACAGCAATGTAATGCATGGCATTGAAAAAGGTCTCTTGATCTGCCGTAATGGCTGTTTCATACTCTAAATGTACGTGTGTGACTGAAACTCCATGCTCTCTAGCACATTGTGTATGCTATATGCTCCTGCAATGACAGGGCTAGAATGGGGCATCCATTTCTGATATTTAGACATCTCCTTTATTGTCCCAAAAGAGGGATGCCTCATCTCTTTTCTCGGGCAGACAGACTGTAGTTATGGCAGTCTTTGCCACATCAAATAGGCTGTTGTGTTGTGCCGAGTCCTGACCGACTGAGAGGACATATGGGAGGGGAGTTAAAAATTGGACTTGTGTGTTATGTGTCGACGGCCAAAGAGAGACAGAGAGGATTTTGAGGGATACTTTCCATTTTGGTCAGCCACAAAAAAAAATAGGAAGAGCCAGACGAAAATGAAAGAAAATGGGCAAAAAACGATGCGATGCAATTATCTCCTCAAATGGATTTTTCTTCATCCAGAAAAAATAACATTGGGGAACTTTTTTTGTGTGTGTGTGGTTATGCATGTGTGTGCATTTTAGTTGTGTCTGTCTGTCAGGGGGAAGGATTGGGGAGGGGGATTGATGTCTCTGTAATCACATCCGAGGAAAATGCAACTCTGTACAGCCTGATGCAGAGGACAAGATGAAAGCCTTGTTTTCCCCCTTTTTTACACGCACTCTCTCTCTTTCTCTCACACACACACACACGCACGCACACACACACACACACACACACACACACACACACACACACACACACACACACACACACACACACACACACACACACACACACACACACACACACACACACACATGCACACACATGCATGCACACACACACGCACACAATGTGCCTACTGTGACTCCTGTGTAAATAATGAAAGCGTGCAGATTTTGCTGATAAGTGGTGCGAGTGCATACACAACTCATTTTAGGACAATTTGATGACAGAGTGCAAAAGAAAATACATTTCTCAACTGTTTTGAAACACGTATCAGCGTGTCCATCTGTGTTTGTGGGTGAGCGCATGTGTGTGTGTGTGTGTGTGTGTGTGTGGGGGGGGGTTGCATATGTACATATCTGTGGATATTTCTATGTGTGCGTGTGCGTGTGTGCGTGCGTGCGTGCTTGTATGCGTGTGTGCGTGTGCATGGATGCTAGTGGCAAAGGTATAGAAGGACATTTGTGATTTCATGGCTGTACAAGCAAATCTTTGTTTGCCAGCCGGTCATGACATTAAGTACATCATATTGGGAGTGCAATATGTGGGCGCTTAATTAAATCATAACTTTAGACTTAATAAGCATCATTGGTAAACAACACAAGCAAACAAGCACATTTGTTCACACACTCAAAGCCTTTCCTTACACACACACTGGCACACGCACACACGCACGCACGCACGCTTGTACGGACACACACACACGCACACGCACACTCACACACTTGCTATGGCTGATAATAAAAATCAAGGCCACAGCCCATCAGCTCTCTCAGTCCCACTTCTAATCAGTTTTCCCCTCCCTGGGTGGAGAGAGACAGAACGAGAGAGGAGGGAGACATTGTGCGAAAGAGAAACAGAGGAAGCATTGTGAGAGAGACGGAGAACGATAGAGAGGGGAAAGGTAAAAGAAGGGAAAGAAGATGACAGAATAAACATACGAGAGTTAGGAGAGATACGGAGGGAAAGGGAATCATACTGAGAAAGAAAAACAGAGGCAACGAGAATTAGAGAAAGAGACAGAGAGGCTGAATGTGAAAGACACATGTGACAAATAGAGTGACGAAAAGTAATAGAATAACAGAGAGAGGAAAGATGAGAGAGGGGAAAGTGGAAAAGCAAGGCAAGGAGAGAAATGGAGGAAGAGAGTGACAGAAACAAATAGACCTTGAATCGCCAAAGAGGCAAAGCATGCTGTATGCATGCTGTATGTGATTGTGTAAATCTTTCTACCTCACCTTGGGAAGAAGGCATGGTGAGTTAGACGTTATTTTTCCCCTCTCTCTCTCTCTCTCTCTCTCTCTCTCTCTCTCTCTCTCTCCCTTTCTCAATCTCACTCTTTCTCTCTCTCTCTCTCTCTCTCCCTCTCAATCCCCCCTCTCTCCATCTCTCCATCTCTCCATCTCTCCATCTCTCCATCTCTCTCTCTCTCTCTCTCTCTCTCTCTCTCTCTCTCTCCATCTCTCCATCTCTCCATCTCTCAATCTCACTCTCTTTCTCTCTCTCTCTCTCTCTCTCTCTCTCTCTCTCTCTCTCTCTCTCTCTCTCTCTCTCTCTCTCTCTCTCTCTCGCTCTCTGATAGAGGTGGGAGAGGGGACAGGGCTGTTGTATTTGCAGTGCATTGTTATGGCACAATGGAGGCTGTGCAGACGCGGCAGGCAAAGCTGAAATCCACTTTGACATGACAGCTGCTGCCTTAAGGCTGACTCACACACAGTCCAGCTCTCCTATTTACTGTACCAGCCAAAAACACACACACACACATGCACGCACGCAAGCACGCACACACACAGGCGCGCGCGCGCACACACACACACACACACACACACACACACACACAGACACACACACACACACACACACACACACACACACACACACACACACACACACACACACAGAGACACACACACACACACACACACACACACACACACACACACACACACACACACACACACAACACACACACACACACACACACACACACACACACACACACACACACACACACACACACACACACACACACAGAGCCCTACCTTAATATATTTGTGAGGCCATTCAATTGACTTCCAATCATATTAACCCTAACAATAGCTAAATAATGCTAAACTCTTGCCAAAGCAAAACAATCCCTAACCCTAACCTCTCAGTGAGGAAATGTTTTTACAATTTTACTTGCACCAGTAACAGCAAATCCACCCCAGCAAAACGGGTCAAAACATGTGGGGTCCAGGATTTGGGCCCCGCATGGAGTGAGGGCCCCACCTTGTTGGTGTACTTCAATAACGCACACACTCTTTCAAACTTTCTCTCTCTCTCTCTCTTTATCTCTCTCTCTCTCTCTCTCTCTCTCTCTCTCTCTCTCTCTCTCTCTCTCTCACACATACACACACACACACACACACACACACACACACACACACACACACACACACACACACACACACACACACACACACACACACACACACACACACACACACACACACACACACACACACACACACACAGAGCCCTACCTTAATATATTTGTGAGGCCATTCAATTGACTTCCAATCATATTAACCCTAACAATAGCTAAATAATGCTAAACTCTAGCCAAAGCAAAACAATCCCTAACCCTAACCTCTCAGTGAGGAAATGTTTTTACAATTTTACTTGCACCAGTAACAGCAAATCCACCCCAGCAAAACGGGTCAAAACATGTGGGGTCCAGGATTTGGGCCCCGCATGGAGTGAGGGCCCCACCTTGTTGGTGTACTTCAATAACGCACACACTCTTTCAAACTTTCTCTCTCTCTCTCTCTTTATCTCTCTCTCTCTCTCTCTCTCTCTCTCTCTCTCTCTCTCTCTCTCTCTCTCTCTCTCTCTCTCTCTCTCTCTCTCTCTCTCACACACACACACACACACACACACACACACACACACACACACACACACACACACACACACACACACACACACACACACACACACACACACACACACACACACACACACACACACACATACACACACACACAAAATCACCCTCAGTGACACAAAACATGACAGGCACACTAAACCAAAGAAAGTAACGAAATAAACACCAGCTACCCCAGAGATTCAGCTGCATAGAAAACACATTTGTGAAAGAGGACTAAAATATTCAACTCACACACTCTCACACATTGAAGCTTTATATGCACATTTTCCTTGGCAGGAGGCAATTGCAAGACACTTAGTCAAAATATGATGTTCTCATCGTAACTCACTGACATAATCACTGCATATGAGCTAAATAATGCTCAGTGTTTTGTCAGCATCGGTAGAAGAAAGAGAGAAAGAGCAAGAGAGAGAGAGAGAGAGAGCGAGAGAGAGAGAGAGAGAGAGAGAGAGAGAGAGAGAGAGAGAGAGAGAGAGAGAGAGAAAGGAAACAGAATGT
>NC_085878.1:20673501-20678501 GCF_034702125.1 Engraulis encrasicolus
TTGGCTGTTGTCTTTACCGGCTAGCGGCCACCACAACACCCAGAGCCGTCTCCTTTTCATCTGCACCCGCGTCTTCGCGGACCCCGCCATGGCGTTTTACTACAAACTGCCGTCCCAGTCAGCGTCTCCGTGGCATTTCCTCAGGCTACCTCCCTCAGCCGAACTCGCTGTCGCGATAGGGGGCTCTAGATTGTATCCCCATGTAATTCCATCTCTGCCCCCATCGTCTTCTAACCTCTCCACAACACTTGCAGCCCCATATCACTACACAGTCCCTCCAGTTTTTCGCGATTCAGCGATCGCGTGGATTCATGCAAATTCAATGATATTCCGCATAATTTCACGATGCCACGTAATTCCTGTAAAGCCGCATTTTTCCCGCAAATTTTCCCCTTTGTCCCCTTCAACATTCTGTGGAGTTTATTGATTTATATTTTCGTCAAAAAAATAAAAATGTGACTACAATACCACCGGAGACGAAAACCAATAGGAAGCATTTTTGTTAATATGTCACTGAAACATTGAAAAAGAATTGCCTGCTATTTCGCAAGTCGCGACCCTCATCTCAGCTGCTCCGCGTCTCTCTCCTCCCCTCCCTCACACATAGGCTACACGCAGGCGTCGGTGCTGCACACCCGTGACCTTTTTTTAAACAGCAGTAGCCTACTTTTCAGTGCAATCCTGGCTGGAAAAAGTATTGTTGCCCATTTATCCATGACGAAGAAGTGTATGCAGTCATGAAATAGTGGCGGTGCTGTCGCACAGTAGCAAATATCTTACGTTACATTTTTGCGCAACTTCTCCACTCTCCCCTGTGGCTTTCATGAGCATGCTACCCGACGGTCGTTGTCTGATCTTTTTTCAATGTTCGCTAATGTTTGTAATTTAAGGGTCTATGTCTATGCGTAGGCACAAGCCTTCTGATAACAATCACTGTAGTGCCGATCGCAAAGGATTTGGAAGTGTGGAGTTTTGCAACTTGTTTCAGTCAAGGACACCGAGATAGGAAGTGAACGGCCCTTCCACGCTTTCACTGTGTTATTGCAATCCATGCAACCATGCACACAACCATGTCAACGAGAGCGTGTATGCCATCACAACTTTGCATCAAACAAATAATATGCAACAGCTTGCAATACGAGCACGAGAGAGAGAGAGAGAGACGCGTCTTCCAACAGGTGACATTGTAACGCTTGCATACAGCCTGGCTACTGTACCCCACCCCGTGACGCTCTTCATTAGCCTACTGGTAGGCTATACCCACAAGTATTTTTTCATAACGCGCAGTCCCGTTTTCCCCCGAAGTCGTTCTAAAATATCGACAGAGATTTATGAGTGTCGCAGCCATGGTTTTTTTTACACATTGGACGCACTGGCTTATAAGATGCTCTGGCAGTTTTTGACAATAGGCCTATTTTATTATTGTCAATATTTTATTATTCTATTATATAGGAAGTGTGTTTCTGAATCTCTCTCTCTTTTGTCTTAAGCCTGCTTAGACTGATTGTGGTTTTCAGTTACCAAAAAAACCCAGAAAGGGGTGCAAAATCTTTGCAAAAAATGAGAAAATGCCACAAAGACTTTGCAAAAAATGAGAAAATGCCGTCACAAAATCAGACATTTTGACCGCAAAAATCACAAAATCCCAGTCCAAAATCCTGGAGGGACTGACTACAATGGACCTAAAACCCATCCACTCCTGTCTACTTTTTGTTGTACTTTTGTTGAGTCCCTGTATGTCTTTGTGTTCATAATGTGTTTTGTTTTTATGTTCTAATGTATAAGGTCTGTTAAGGGCTTTATAAAACCAATGTATTATTATTATAATTAAAAACGAGGCAAAAATCAGGGAGAGAGAGGGGAGACTGCGTGCATGTGTGTGTGTGTATGTGTGTATATGTGTGTGTGTGTGTGTGTGTGTGTGTGTGTGTGTTTGAGTTTATGTGTGTGTGTGTGTGTGTGTGTGTGTGTGTGTGTGTGTGTGTGTGTGTGTGTGTGTGTGTGTGTGTGTGTGTGTGTGTGTGTGTGTGTGCATGTTCATGTGTTGTGTGTTTTAGCTGGCTTGGCTGGTGGGCAGGATAATGAGGAGGGTGATTTCTAAAGCCTCTCTTAATTGGCATCTAATCCAGCCGGATGTTTTGGCATAAGTCCTTCACACCCAATCACGAATACACACACACACACACATACACACACACATACACACACACACACACACACACACACACACACACACACACACACACAAACACACATCACATGGAGACCCGCCCACAAACGCACACAGACGCACGCACATGCACTCACACACACAGCACGGCACTTGTTTTCAGCTCATTCACACTTAGAAACTAATGCAGCCACCCCTAATTCTTCACCTACTATGCACTGTAAACACCCGTCCTCACGACTCCATTTCTGCGTTTTAGCACTTGGGCATTAATGCAATGCACAAATATGTGTGACTGACACAGCAAGGGTTGAAAAAGCACATGGAACATATTGGGTGTTAGTTTGAAAGAGATAAATGTCAAACACCCAAACAAAGATATAAAAGGAAACTCAGTGCGTGCACACAAACACGCACAAACGCACGCACGCACGCGCACACGCACGCACGCAAGCACACACACACTCACACACACACACACACACACGGCCAAATGAGGGTGTGAAAAACATCCAAATTTCCTCTCCTCCCAATACGTCCCCTCCCTCTGTCTCTTATTCTCTTTGGCACACACACCCACACAACATCTTTTACTATCTCTCATTCTCTTTGGCGCGCGCACACACACACACACACACACACACACACACGCACACACACACACACACACACACACACACACACACACACACACACACACACACACACACACACACACACACACACACACACACACACACACACACACACGCACACACACACACACACATACACACACACACACGCACACACGCACACACGCACACACGCACACACGCACACACACTTCCACAATTTCCTGTGCCGCATAAAAGCTGTTTTCATGGAGTTTTAGGCTTTGGATCTGCCTTGAGTTGTTATCTGATTGGTCTCCCTGGCTCACACAAAGGCATGACAGTGTGTTGCTGCCGCTGCTACTGTGTGATGTGTTGTGCCTCGGGCCCTGCATGGTAGACTGTGGAAGCCACTGAAAAGGTTTTCTTCCTGCTGAACCTACTATCCTACGTGGGCATATTGGCAGCCCTGCGATCCTCTCTGTGGGTAGAGGTTGGCAGCCCTGGCATCAGAAAGTAATACTGCTGCAATTTCGATTTTATCGATTCTACTTGTACACTTAAAAGCAGGCAATTTCATTAATTAGCTTGCCAACGTGGCTGAAAAAGAGGAGGCCAAGGGAGAAGAGCTTGCTTTTTGGATTTGTATTATCTATTGTTATTTGTGTCCGTTATTTTAGTTTTTTTCCGTTTTAATTGCAAAGAACGAGACAGGAAGGGAAACATTTGGATGCAGTATAATCAGGAACTGAGTTCAGAATGTGGGCAGCTAGTATGGTACTATTGTGCTAATTAAAATTCAGGCTTACTAAAGTGTGTGTCTTTGAGCATGCCTGTGTGTGTGTGTGTGTGTGTGTGTGTGTGTGTGTGTGTGTGTGTGTGTGTGTGTGTGTGTGTGTGTGTGTGTGTGTGTGTGTGTGTGTGTGTGTGTGTGTGTGTGTGTGTGTGTGTGTGTGTGTGTGTGTGTTAGTGTGCATGCATGTGTGAATGTGTGCATGCGTGCAAGAGAGAGAGAGAGAGAGAGAGAGAGAGAGAGAGAGAGAGAGAGAGAGAGAGAGAGAGAGAGAGAGAATATGAGGGTTATAGTAATGTATTCAGTTGTTTTTACTTTTAAAAGATGAGGAGCATGCTGAATACAGGGATAGGAAATGAGCTGCAATCACCAGACTTTTCCTTTACATTTTAAACGTTTATTTATTTACTGTAGATTAGACCCCTCTCCCCGCACTCTCTGTACTGTCTCTGCACCACCCCCTTCTCTCTCTCTCTCTCTCTCTCTCTCTCTCTCTCTCTCTCTCTCTCTCTCTCTCTCTCTCTCTCTCTCTCTCTCTCTCTCTCTCTCTCTCTCTCTCTCTCTCCTCTCTCTCTCTCTCTCTCTCTCACACACACACACACACACACACACACACACACACACACACACACACACACACACACACACACACACACACACACACACACACACACACACACACACACACACACACACACACACACACACACTGTCACCCCCTCCATTTTCACAGCCTGTCGGGGAAAACAATCTGCCGCTGCCGTTATGTCTTAATAGAAGGGGAAACATGAGTGACACTAGACAGATTGCAGTAATATGTTTTTTTTTTCCTTTTTTCTCTCCTTTTGGTTCTGCTTTTCACTCACTCTCACTCTCTCTCTCCACTCCTTCAAGTCATCGCCTGTTATTTTTCCCCCCTGAATCTGTTTGATTTTCACTTTGACAAATCGATCTGAGAACATTGTTTATTTTAGCTTGGGTTATTGATGGCTACCAGAATTGGATCGGAGTTCCACTGTGCCTTTCTTCCCCATCTGCCATTGTGTGGTTGAGACGCCGCCATTGGAGCTTGCTTATATTGTTTATTTGTCCATATACCCCTTGCGCTGTTCATGTCCATGTGTATTTCTCGGCCGTTATATTTGACGGGCCATTTCTCAGTACTGTATTTGATAGTGCAGTAATACCATTTGATCTTCACTAGGGCACTCGCTCTGCCTCTCTGCCTCTCTGCCTCGCCCAGTATATGGGCCCAGAGAGGCTCCTTTGGCTGCGTGCACTATGTGAATTTATTTGGCTATATTGAAAATAAACTTTGGCAGAGGCTTACTCTTCCTCTTCCTTTCTTTCTTCTCTCTTCATCCCTCTATATCTATGCTTCTCTCTCTCGTTCCTCTCTTCATCTGTCTCTGGGCCCCTCCCTCTGTGCAGTGTGTGTGTGTGT
>NC_085878.1:20701001-20708501 GCF_034702125.1 Engraulis encrasicolus
GTGTGTGTGTAGTGCACATGTGCGTGCGTGTGCGTGCGTGTGCCTGACAGTATGCAGGTGGGGGATTGCAGGGGCGGCTATCACACACAATCATTTCCACATCTAAAAGGGGGCAGCGATGCTCTTGAGCTTTTTTGGGCGAAGTTCATCTGTGGAGAGTCTGCTAATGGCTGCTGACAGCAATGGGGATAGCACCTGTGTGTGTGTGTGTGTGTGTGTGTGTGTGTGTGTGTGTGTGTGTGTGTGTGTGTGTGTGTGTGTGTGTGTGTGTGTGTGTGTGTGTGTGTGTGTGTGTGTGTGTGTGTGTGCGCGTGTGCGCGCACGGGTGTGTGCGTGGGTGGGGGTGTGTGTTTGTGTGTGGGTAGGTGCGTGCCTATGTGCGTGTGTGTGTGTGGGGAGGTGGGTGGGTTGGTTGGGTGCGTGCCTACGTGTGTGTGTGTGCACATGTTTGTGCGTGGCAATAGGAATAGCACCTGTGGCAATCAGCTGGCACTCTGATTGGACTAATGGAAAAGCCTTAGGAGGCACGCAGAGAAGAGGCTTGCCACTGACCTCCACCTACTCTGCTTCTTCATTTAGCCCAGAGCACGCACACAAACAGAGAGAGAGAGAGAGCGAGAGACAGAGAGAGAGAGAGAGAGAGAGAGAGAGAGAGAGAGAGAGAGAGAGAGAGAGAAAATTAGAGAAAGAGAGAGAGAAAGAGAGAGAACGAGAACATTAGAGAATGAAAGAATGAAAGAATGAGAGAAAGATTTGATCTCTTTTGTATGTTGACAGAATTATAAGTTACAAGTGATTGTCATCTTCATAACACATTCCAAAGAATAGAGGAATGGTAATGCTTTGGTTTTCTAATCCATCCTTTTATTTTCATCACCATAACAGATATTCCCCAGATCTCTTTCTTTTCCGCGGTTTATCATGATCAGTACTATATTTTTGGCTGAATTATACAAGGGTTATATAAAATGCTAAGCCTTCCGAACCAATTTGCGGGATTTAGAAAAGCTTGTAATTTATTAATGACATATCACCTCCATTTTAAATAGAGCAGGCATAGTGTTTCCTATTCCCCTCGGCCAGCACAGTGAGTGCATATATTACCCTAGACTCGTTCACGTTCTATTTGATCTGTGCAGTAGGAAGTAGTAGAGAGAATACGCCATGGAAGACGAACTGTGGTAATGTTCCAAAACGACAGTGTGTTGTAGTGTTAGCAGACATACTACAGTACTTTAGTCCTATTTTTGTAATTACTTGAATATTATAGATGAGAGCGTTAGGGCACTTGTATTAAGAAATGGCCGTGGAGGTTTTTGGCTTTGAGATTAGTGCTCTATCCGCCATTCAGGGCATGTGGCTACCCTTGTCCCCAGCCTCCTGTCCTCCTTTGTGTACTCCTCAGTTGCTGGGAGACGCATCACGCACGCTGGTCTCCCAGTATGACCACAAAGACAGAAGGCCAAAGGGCGCTCGCTAAGCCACTTGGTTTGACTGCACTTGCCCTTCCGAGTGCAGGAGCCTCATCCTCTATCCGCAGCTTATCGACGCCACCGCTAACCCCTGACCCCCTCCTTTAGCCCCCTGCTCTCTCTCTCCCGGCTTCCATGCTGTCCCATCTCCCTCAGGCCCTGCCACCAGATATAACCCCCCCACACACACACAAAAGACCACACACCTATGACACACATACAACATAGCATAGACAACACCAGGCGCAATACATACCACTCCACACACCACACACATGCAGTACTGTACACTTCACTTACACACACCATACTCCACAAGACACAGCACACAGTGCAACCCCACATCACACATTACTCAGTTAACAAAGTTAACAAAGCTGACCGACAGGGACGTAAGCCCTAGTGGACGGTGGAAGTATAAGTTAAAAGAAGTGTGGAAGCGGGCTGGTGTATAGGGAAGGGTGCAGTTGTTTATATTTGAAGGCAAATTAATAATTTACATCTGTTACATGGTCTTTGTGTGCGCAGAGGGCATTAATGAGTTTGTGTGTGTTTTTTTATGAGTGCTTCCCAATGTTCAGATGGTAGAGTTAGATAGGATTGAGAAAAGGGAAAGGGGTGGAACCTGTCACTATTGTTGAGAGATGCCTTTTCTATTCGTTGCTTTCAGTACTCCTGGTTATCTACTTTTAAGGTTGTTTTGCTCAGTGACAAATGGATGCTCTTTGGTTCAGGCGACACAAATGCGCTCTGACAGACACGCGGCTCTCTCTTCCCCTGTGGTAGAAGCCTGGAGTTTATCCCCCAGAGAGGCTCTGTCACAAACACTGGCAGGTGAAATCTCACTGTGCATGTATGCGTGTGTTTGTACTTGTTTTTTGATGTGTGTGTGTGTGTGTGTGCGCACGCATGCATTTGTGTGTGTGTGTGTGCACGCACGCACGCACGCACTCGCGAGTGCATACTAGTGAGTGCGCACAAAGTAAGTCAACTATGCTCTATACGCGACAACCCCCCCCACGCCTCCCCCGACCACACACACACACACACACACACACATCACCCCTGCCTTCCTGCCAATGTTGTCAAGCTGTGTGTTTTAAGTTTGTTGGTTTAGATGGCTGGTCTGTGTGCCACCTTTGGATACGAGGGTTAGACAGAGAAACACAGAAGGGAGGGGTGAAATAAAGAAATCAATAAAGACAAGTACAGAATACACAAGGAAATATACGTTTTGTATAGTGCTGAATTATCATACAGTTTTCTACATTAATTTACAAGGTTGCATTTCCTGTCTTCAGTCTCAAGCATCTTGGCGTTGACCGCGGACTTGATCTCGACTTAGAGCCCTTGAAACATCTTATGGAGGCCCTATCACGCTGAGAGCATGCAGTGTGCAGTAATGACCACCTCTGGGGTGAGATTGTTTCAGAATGCAGACACACACACACGCACACGCACACGCGCACACACACACACAAATCACATGCGTGTGCAGTTTAGTACACAGTGGTATTCTCTCATAGCAGTCAACTGTTGACCGGGTATTAGCTGGATTTAGCTCGCTGCTTCTGTTTAATGCGGCATACGCCACTCACATGTGAACTCCAGATTTCTCGCACACCAGATACAGCTGCAGTATTTGTCTGCTATTTTGGGAAGAGTCACCCTAATCTACTTTGTTCCTGAGCCATGGCAAGTTTGTCTGTCTATCCATCATGCTGCACATCTGGTTTCAACATTTTCAGGCAACATGAAGGCAACAGACAAGGTGTTGGTTAAATAAGAATATAACAGTGTCCACATTTTATAACTAAATACACCATGATTTTCTTGTTGCTGTTTCACACAACAGCACTGTTGCATAGAGTAAGACTCATGGCCACATCTTTATAAAATATAACCAGTGTACCCACCCTCAATCACATAATATTCTTTGATTTCATTTTTCTCTTTTGTTGTGGTCCTTTATTGTTTGATTTCTAGGATGTGCTTCCTTATTTCTTTTTATTACTTTAATTACGGCTTCAGTTTCATCCTAAACTCTTGTGTTCAACAATGTACGTATTTGACTACAGGGTAAACCATGTAATGAATCTAATTTTGTGTGATGTTGGAAACTATTTTGCTGTCACATTGAGACCTTGATGAAAATACACCTTGTACATTTGTATGAATATGGGGGAGGTACGGATAAACATTTTATATTGTCGTATTGTCTCATTACATATTGATGCTCACCGAGTGGCACGAAACAAAATGGCTTCTGAGACCACAGTGTCTCTTCACACGTTTACAAATGGAAAATTACTGAATGATTAATTAAAGAAACAAAAAAAGAAAGAAAACAAAATACAGAGTGTGACTAAAAAAAAGCACTAAGAGACCAGCGAGGCCAGAGTAGAGCCACGAGTTGAGAGTACAGATTGGAGAACCTACTGTTGTCAGTGGCAAATCAAATATCAAGAACTGAAATGGTTTACAACGAGGCCAAAATGGCTGCCGTTCAAGTATGTCTTTACCAGAGAGTGTGAGTTTGTGGCCTATATGTTGGTTATATTTATATCGGACACCTGCTTGTGATGCCTTGTCTTTTGTACAGTTTTATGTACATGCAAGTGTAGCTTTTTAATGATGAAAAAAAGAAAAAAAATACAATGTTAAATTCACTGAAGATTGAAATGTAAAATATTTTTAAGATTAGGGTATGTTAGGGTGTAACTGGTTGGGTTCCTATAGACATTTGGTGTTAATGCCAATGTCTGCATTGTCTGACTGTAATTCTTCACTGGCTTCTAGTCCCTTTCCAAGTTTCACTGTCTCATTTTTGCTTCCATTGTTTTTAAGGTTCATGTTCTTTCGCAAACCAGTGGCTTTGAGATCTTTCGGATTTATTTTCTGTTGGTCCTTTTCGTTCTTTTATGTTCTAACCAATATCCGCATGTTTTAAAAAAAGAAAAGAAATGTGGTCTTTTATTTTTGCTGAGCAAATCAAAGAAATAATATCTTGTAAGTACTTCTTCCTTATAGCTTTACAATAAAATAAATTCAGTAAAGAAAGCAGGTTTTTTCATTGTGTCATGATGCCTTTGTCTCAATGTGTAGGTTAAACACGGTAAACATTACCGTATGATAATGATGACTGTTGTATACAGTATGCTCACACATACAGACACATACTGTATGTTTAGCGTTTGCATAGTGCTCATGATGAATGTCCTGTTGTCTGAACTAAAGCACTACAGTGGAGAAGACCTTGATAATACACAGAGTCACTGCTCTTCACTACATCACATTCATGTGTGCTAGTGCAGTGTTTCTGAACTGGTGGGTCGGGACCCAAAAGTGGGTCACAGAGTGGTCATGAGGGGGTCGCGGAGCTGTGGTGTAAAAATGTATAGTTCCCCCTTTTACAAAATTGAGAAAAGTATACAGTAATGAATAAATTACTGTCATTTCAAAGAGGCGATTAATTCCTCTCCACTAGTTGATAGACAGATTATATGTCAGCATAAAATACAAATGCTAATACAAAACATACTGTATGTGTGTTGTCAAATGCATGGTTATACTGTTGATCAATATAATAAATTGACCAAATAACAAATTAGGTCACACCGTAATGTCCAAACAAAAGTGTGGGTACCGAGATGATTCCAGTTGAGAACCACTGTGCTAGTGGACCATGGCCATTATACTACTATACATGGCAGTGTTAGTGAAAGCCCATTGGTCAGAGTGTACTTTATTATCCCCAGGGGGAAATTTGTCTTGGGCTTCACCCACTGCATTGTATACAGTACTCACATACACATTCATACAACATAACGTAATGAAAACATAAAAAACATAGAGACATTGAACTGTGCACTGCACTGTGTGAGTAGCCTATGACATGTCTATCTGTCATTGAGCAATCTTATGGCGGTTGGGACAAAGGAGTTCTAGCATGTTTTTTAGCTGAACAGTTAGAGGATGTACTATTTAAGACGACTAAGGCTGTATGGTGTTAATAGTAAGCTTCTGTTTTTATTTTTCCAAATGATTTTAGAAAGTGTGATCCAGTATGGCATGCAAACATGGTATGGGACTTTAAAGTGGTGGTTCGCTATTTTAGACATTAAGCCCTGTTTGTGTGACTTCTGGGGTGAAGTAGAGATGTTCTCATCACAATTTTGACATTTGGTGCTGAACGGAGCATTTGGGTATTAAAGACTGCAGCCCCCCCACCTTTACATTGACTCCAATGAAGCACTCAAGCAATCGATCATAAAATGGCATTAAACTTTCGTTTGCAGAGACATGAAACTCACCGAGTGGTCAGAGGTGGGCAGCGATACGTTGGCTCAAAAATCACAGCGAAATACGCTTTCAGAGAAGATATATTATCATTATTGTCCGTCTTCATTGATTGTATTGGTTTGACTAGCATTACTCCGCGCGACCGGAAATGGGGGTGTGTTTGTTTACGTTACTATCTATGGTTTGTATGCAAGCTGTAGTTTTTGTAGCCAGTCCCGCTCAAAGACAGCCGTTGTACCTCGCTCCTTGATGTCTACACAAACAACACACTATGGCTACCTACTGGCTGGATGTCTACTGCTATTCAACGGCGTCTGGGGAAAAATAGGTCCGCCAAATGCTAAACAACAGTTAGAAGGCATATTTCGCTGCAATTTTCGGGTCAATTTATCGCTGTCTACCACTGACCACACGGTGAGTTTTCGAACGAAAGTTTAATGCCATTTTATGATCGATTGCTTGAGTGCTCCATTGGAGTCAATGTAAAGGTGAGGGGGTTGCAGTCTTGGATACCCAAATGCTCCGTTCAGCACCAAATGTCAAAATTGTGATGGGAAAATCTCTACTCCACCCCAGAAGTCACACAAACAGGGCTCAATGTCTAAAATAGCGAACCACCACTTTAAAGTCCCATACCATGTTTGCATGCCATGCTGGATCACACTTTCTAAAATCATTTGGAAAAATAAAAACAGAAGCTTACTATTAACACCATACAGCCTTAGTCGTCTTAAATAGTACATCCTCTGTTGGCGCTTAGTACAGAGGCTCTCTGACCTGCCAAGTGTACTGTCCATGAAGACACCAAGTTATTTGTAGGAGGAAACCTGGCATATGGGGGTGTCATGTATCAGTACTGGGCTTGTGTTGGAGACTGCTCTTGGGTCAAATATCATTTCCTGGGTTTTACTGACATTAACAGCAAGATGGTGGGCATCGCACCAGTCAACAAACTGTTTTATCTCTGAGTGGTATGGGAAACTCTAACTCCCATTTTCATTGTGACACAGAACATAAGTGAATACTGCACACAGCAAAATTGCATTTATGCCTCACCTGTGCAAAGGGGGCAGCCATCAATGGCACTCCTAGGGAGCAGAGCGGCAGGACGGTACCATGCTCACAGTACCTCGGTCATGGGGGAAGATGGGGGAGAGCACTGGTTGACCACTCCCCCCACCAACCTGGCGAGTCGAGAGTCAAACCGGCAACCTTTCAAGATTCAAGATTCAAGATTCAAGGACTTTATTGTCAATGTCAATGAAGTCAACGAAATTGTGGGTGGAGCAACAACACTGCGTAGTTTGAAATAGGCCTATAGAAGTAAAAAGACGTAGTCAAGTCTAAATTCATGAAGTATATCATGAAGTATAATAAATGAAAGTAAATAATAGTAATAATATGAGTAATAATAAATTAATCAAGTAAATCAAACAGTAAAAAAATGAGATCCCCTCCCCACAATTCAAGGTTAAAAAACCCAGTGCTTTTGATATTTTCTTTCTTTGGGCTACAAGTCTGACACCCTAACCGCTTACCCATGACTGCACATGAATTTATAATGGGTTTCAGATATCAGAGTGTCTCTCTAATGAGCAAGAGTACCGAGACAATAAAATCATATGGTTTGAAGGTTCTTGGATAAAATATTTCCCCCAAGTCAATATCATTTCTGACACAGGTGACTAGAATGCCCCTCCGATAGAAACAGAATGCCATGCCACAC
>NC_085878.1:20713501-20756001 GCF_034702125.1 Engraulis encrasicolus
TAGCTTTGGTGACATAGAGGACATTTTCTCTGTGAATAATAGAGATGATAAAAAACCCGGAGGATCCGGTTGGAGAGCCGGGTAAAGACCTCATCCGAACAGACCGGATGGCTGTCGTGCATTGATCCGCCAAAGGCGGGTCAGACGGCATTTCATTAATATGTCAACAAAATGGCAGTTACAGCGCGAGAAATTGTGAAACCAGAATATATCCTCTTTAGTTGACTACAACAGCCATTCTCTAATCTCCCTAGTATGCTGTTCAGTCACGAACACTCACTGAGTAAAACTGAACCAACTCCCGCCTCGTCATTCATCGAGCCTGTTTGATCCGTCCAGCCTATGTTGTGGCCAATGCAATTGAGTGTTTGAGTCGCGGATCCCCGCTCCCTATGCGTGTGCTTCTGACTCTGTTGAGGTTACATTTTAATATTAAAAGTGCTCTGCCAACGCTTTAACATCTCAGTCTGTAGGCTACTCTTAGGGAAAGTATAGTCTACAGACGTGACTCGATCACTCACTGCGTTACAGCGTAGGCTACAGTCTTTAAAGCCACTGCTGCCGTCACTCCCCTTGTCCGAGTCACTCAGCAGCGGCGCCCTCGGCGACTCGGTGAGACGAATCCTGACTGAGTTGTTGGTAGCAGCGAATCCCCTACGGATCGGATCAATCGCTTAAGTTTCGTTTTTGCCACGAGTGTGTGAGTCGCAAGGCAACTCGGCAGCGGAAGCGAGTGGTCATCTGCTGCTCGCCTCCTGACTGTCCCTGCTCAACTAGACTTCTGCTCCCAAATGTTTGACTTTTAGTCTTAAATACAAACACACACATTATTTATTGCAAAATCAGGAACATGCCGTTTCACTGCTGCCAAAGGCTGTTCGAGTTGTGGTTGCATGTTTAGTGAGGAGACCCAGATGGGTCGGATCGCAGCATGAGTTTAGGAACTGTTACATTCATAAAGTGAGTTTTGTTGATCAAACTGTCTTACTCTTTGATTTATCAACGTGAATTGATAAATGGAACAACAAAGGCGAGGCGCATAGCTACTTAACGGCAGAAACGTTTAAAAAAATACATTATTTTTATTTATTTTTATTTATTTTAAATAAGTGATCCGTGTGATCCGATTGATCCGTCTAATCCGGATACCCTCCTTGGAATGATCCAATCAATCCGGACGCCTCAAAGATTCGAGTTAAGCACCTCTAGTGAATAACAATGTGTCTGAGTGTTACCGAGTGAGTGAGTAAAAAAATAAGACTGATCAGAAACATATGCTGAATGGGCAGAATGCGGAATCGTGCACGGGGCAGATGGAGGGCTATTGTTGCTTTTGTGTTACCACTACTTTCATATGTGCATGCTGCTGTTCACAGGAGCACCCAGGGAGCTTACCTCTGTGCTGGACTGGGGCTCCTGCTCCATCACTGTCCAGCTCATAGGGGGCCCAGCTTGGCTGCAGAGAGGGGAGAGAGGAGAGCGTCATGCAGGCAAGGGCACAGCCTCACGCCCCTTATGGACTCCCCAGGCCACTCACTACACATCAATCAATCCACAGGGGAGTGAGTGAGTTGGCAAACACACAAAAGCACACGCAGATGCACGCATGCACGCATGCACGCACACACGCACGCACGCACGCACATACACACACTCGCACGCACACACACACACACACACACACACACACACACACACACACACACACACACACACACACACACACACACACACACACACACACACACACACACACACACACACACACAGAGGCACATTGTTCTGGGCCCAGGAATGAGGGGGACCCAGAACTGTTTTGTCATGATGTTGCGATTAATTATTCTTTATTATGGCATTTGTTCAGCCATTTAGGAGGGGAGAACTATTCATAGATTTTTGTCCCGGCCCAGCCAAAGCTGTCAGCGGCCCTGCACACACGCACGCACTCACCCACGTATGGACACACACACACACACGCTCGCACACACAAACGCAGAGACTCGCACGCACACGCACACATGCACGCACGCACACACACGCGCGCACACACACACACAAAGACACACACACACACACACACACACACACACACACACACACACACACACACACACATACATTTTCACACACGCACACACGCACACACACGCATACCAACCTGAGCCTCTCAAACACACCACTTCACAGCATACAGTAGCTGCCACCCACGTGAACCTCTCTCCTCCTTCTCAACCTTCCCAGTGACCTCTAGCACATAGCCTGCAGAGCTTAACTTCCCCCTCCAAGACGCTGGCCAGGCCTCTCACCTTGGAGACAAAACCCTCATCACCTCTCTCTCTCTTTCTCTCTATGTCCCTCTCTCTCTCTCTCTCATTCTCTCTCTCTCTCACTTGCTCTCTCTCTCTCTCTCTCTTTCTCTCTATGTCCCTCTCTCTCTCTCTATCTCTCTCTCTCTCTCTCTCTCTCTCTCTCTCTCTCTCTCTCTCTCTCTCTCTCTCTCTCTCTCTCTTCCAGCTCCCCACAAACTGCTTGAAAGGAAGGCAGTGCGAGAGGTGAGATTTGTCTTTGGGCATCAAGGAAGGTAGTACGTCAAAATGTCAACAGCAGAGGTGGGAATTCCTAACGGGCTACGCAACAAAGAACGGGGTAGAACCAGGAAAAAAGAGCAAGAGAGCGATAAAGGGATCGAGATGAACAGAGAGAGACAGAGAGAGAGAGAGAGACAGCAGGGGAGGGATAAGAGAAAGAGTGGAACAATGCAGAGAATGGGGGAGAGAATTTCGTAGTCAAGGAGGTGGAGAGATTTACACGACACAATAAAGGAGAGCGATCAAAGGAGAAGGTCAAAAAGACAGAGAGAAAGCGAGGGAGGGAGGGGGGGACGACAAAGAAGGTATAGGTAAGAGACAGACGGAGAAAAGAGAGATAAATATACAGAGTTATAGTGGGGGGGAAAAGGCTGAGGGAGTGAGATTATAGTGGGCGGGGAAATAGACCTTAGAAAACTCTTCAGGGCAAAATATGCTCATGCACACTTCTCCTGGGTGTTATTCTCCTCCGTACTTCAGATGAGTGCCTGTAAAACCCAATGGTCCTCACACCCCCTCTTTAGGAGGCAAAAACAAAAAGTACAGAAAATAAATTCAAACAAACAAGGTACTCACACACACAAACGCATGCACGCACGCACGCACGCACGCACACGCACACATACACACCGATACACACTCACAGATATAAACCCAGATACAGTACACACAAAGATACAGAGAGAGAGAGAAAGATAGAGAGAGAAGGAGAAGAAAAGAGAGAGAGAGAGAGAGAGGGAGAGAAAGAGAGAGAGAGAGAGAGAGAGAGAGAAAGAGAGTCTTTCCTCCTTTAAACTTCTACAACCATTGCTTCTGCGAAATGCTGCACTCACGCACTAAGCAGTTATTTACTGCCAACAATTAACAGAACCGCAAAACTGAGGAAATAAATAAGGAGCTGTCATCGGGATCTGGTGACAAATTTGCTGCGCCCAAATTCCAAAGTTCCCCCCCGCCACAAATGTAAATAATTAAAATTGGCCCATGGCTCAGGGAACAGTCAGACTGTTGTTGTCGTCTCAACGGCAAGTGAAACCAATGGAGGGCAGAATGAAAAATGCTTGTGGTTTTGTGGACCCTTTATCAGCCTGTGGGAGTTGCACCAGAAATGGTGATCAAGGACTTTTGGCTAAAACTGCAAGCACAAACATTTGCTATGCCACCACTCACTGTTTTCCAAGACAGTATTTTATTATAAGAACTTGTTTTTCTTTACCTTATTTTGTTTTCCCCTTTTCTGTTGCTTTTCTTTCTTATGTGTGTTTTTGCACGCACGCACGCATGTGTGTGTGTGTGTGTGTGTGTGTGTGTGTGTGTGTGTGTGTGTGTGTGTGTGTGTGTGTGTGTGTGTGTGTGTGTGTGTGTGTGTGTGTGTGTGTGTGCAGGGCCGGATGAATTTACAGGACAGACATGGCTGCAGCCTAGGGGCCCCCACCTGCCATGACTGTGGGGGGCAGAATTGTGACAAGGTGCAGTATTGAAACATTTGTCTGCAAATACTGTATGTTATTCTTAATTCCTAGCTCAGAATTATGTCACAGTAATTTTGTTTTGAAATTTGCCTCCTGCGGGGACCTCCGTCAACCTGTAGCCTAGGGGTCCCAGCACATTTAAATCCGGCCCTGCATGCATGTGTGGATGAGTCTGTGTGGGTACGCCCAGGGCTGCTGCTAAGGTTTTGGAGGCCCTAATCATAACTGTTCAGGGGGCCCCCTCATAATTAAATAATAATAATAATAATAATAACGTGTTTTTTAGTCAAATTCAGCTTACAGTATGAGGCCCCAATTTTCGGGGCAAAGTAGTTGAGGCCCTAAGCGCTCTGCTTATTCTGCTCATGCCTAGTGGTGGCCCTGGGTATGCCATTTATCAACAGCTACCCGGCAGCACAAAGAGTCTCTCCATGATCACTTCATATGGCGCGGAAGGTGAAATGGCTTCTCTGACACCCACGTGTGATCCTCATCAGGTTACAAGGCCATACTGCAAGGACAGTATTAATAGCCACTTGTCCTTAGCATATTTGACCCTCACATACGTATGTGCTTAAAACCATATCAGGCAGTCACTGATATGGGCTGCATGTATTACATACACACACAGACACACAGACACAGACACACACAGACACACAGACACAGACACACACACACACACACACACACACACACATACACACAAACACAGACACACACACACACACACACACACACACACACACACACACACACACACACACACACACACACACACACACACACACACACACACACACAAAATTACAAACCCCATAAGTAAGCGCATATGAAAAACAATCTATACCTATATAAATATTTATACGTGTGGTTCACCTACATAGGTTTGTGATCCATTCATTCTTACAAATTCACTTCTCTTTCATCAGGTATATAGGATCCATCTTCCACATGAGAGATAAGCAACCACACACACACAGGCACAGGCATAGACACACGCACACATGCGTGCACACACACACACACACAGACACACACAGACACACACAGACACACACAGACACACACACACACACACACACACACACACACACACACACACACACACACACACACACACACACACACACACACACACAAACACACACACACACACACACAGGTGCGCTTCCAGGGCGGTTAAAGCCTTGTTATTTTAATGAGGAGCCGAGGGCCCTTGGAGGTGGTGGGGGTGGTGGAGGAGATAACTGGTTGTCCTCCACCACTTCCTCCTCCTCCTCCTCCTCCCCTTCCTCCGCCTCCTCATCATCTCGTGGGGGCTGCGAGGAGAAGAACGGAGCGGCGTGACCCTGGCACTATACAGGGAAGCCGACAAGGGGGGGACAAAGGGGTCAGTTGTCCCAGGCCCAGGGAAATAAGGGGCCCATAATTGGGTCCTCATTTACATTGAATGTATTGGGAGGGGGGCCCTTTCAGATGACTTTGTCCTGGGCCCAGCCAAAGCTGTCAGCGGCCCTGTCTGGCACATGTGAAATGAATGCCTCGTCAGTGTGCCAAGCCGAGACGAGACGTGACCCGCCGGGGCCCGCTTTGAGTGTCTTATCTGCTGTGATAGGCTATTTGACCTTCCCCCCCTTATGAACACGGCGTACTGTGCCGTGTTGCATTGTGGGAGGAGGAGGAGGAGAAGGCTATGGTGTAGGTGGGCCCAGGTATTCTAGCTACTGGAAAGGGCTTGCTGTGTGTGTGTGTGTGTGTGTGTGTGTGTGTGTGTGTGTGTGTGTGTGTGTGTGTGTGTGTGTGTGTGTGTGTGTGTGTGTGTGTGTGTGTGTGTGTGTGTGTGTGTGTGTGTGTGCGCACGTTTGTGTGTGTTTGTGTGTGTGTGTGTGTTTGTGTACAGTATGCGCTTCCGCCAGTGTGTTTGCGCTGTAACCAAGGCGGAGGATGAAAGAGGAGGAGAGCTGAAGCTGAGGAGGTGATTTACAGGCTGCTCTCTTCCGTTTAATACGGTGACCTTCGCTTCAACCCTGGCCTAGTCTCTACCTCACCGCACACGCACACACACACACACACTCACACGCGCGCACACGCACGCACACACACGCACACGCACACGCACAGGCACACGCACACACGCACACACACGCACACACGCACAAACGCACACACAATCTCTGCCCTACTATATGCTCATGCACTGCCTTCGACCCTTGCCTCGTGTACAAACAATGCTGCACATATAAGGTAAAGTATACAGACAAAAGACAGAGGGGTGACGCACCAGTAACTCCAGTCCTTATGGCTGGTTCCGAAGCAACAATCCAGATACAGTAGCCTGGGCGAATAGCCGACTGTTGACTCCGTCAATCAGTCTGGCAAAAGCCATGAGGAATCCGTCTCCGTGGACGATGGGAGATGGTCTGATCTTACTCTATCATTTAAATTTATTGAAGTTCCAAACTCAAATTAAAACCCATATTGTGCTTTATTAGCATGCCTGTTACGTTATAGCGTCGCAAAAGCATACAAATAACAAAACGAAAGTGTGAATATAGTTACCTTAACCAATCAGTAACGGAGCTCGCGGGTGAGTTCTACGTCACCACTCTCAACTGTTTGCTGATTGGCGAAACACTGAGAGAACCGAGCTCGAGGCTTTTGCCAGACGATGTGCGGAGCCAAAATCTTTGGGTGGAGTACAGAGGATGGCGTCGCGAGGCTACAGATACAGTACATGCACACACCCTGAGGTAACCTTAACTTCTACACTGGCACATTGCTTCCCTTGAAGAGACAGTTATGGTACGTTTGTATGTGTTTGTGTATCATACGTACATGGGTTGGACAAAATAATGGAAACACCTGTCATTTTGCATCCACAGCCATTTTGCATCTGTCATTTTGCATCCACAGTTAATCTTGTTGGATGTGGTTCATCCTTTTTGGTGGTATGCAGACATTACCTTGGATATTGTAGCTCTTGATACATTACAAAGACTTGCTGTCTCGGTTAAAGATGCAACAGTTACATGCGCACCAAGAATTTCTCCTTTTTGAACTCTGATATGTCACCCATAATGCTGTGTGCACTGCAAGATTTTGAGCAAAACTGTGCTCTTACCCTGCAAATTGAAACTTCACACTTCACATTATTGGTGCAATGTGCAATTAATGAAGATTGGCCAACAGGCTGGTCCTCTTGAGCCATGAAGCCTCACACTCTAAAATGACAGGTGTTTCCATTATTTTGTCCAACCCCTTGTAAGTGCGAGAACACACATGCACACATGCATGCGCACAGACACACACACATGTGCATGCCCACACACACACACACGTACACATGCATAGACACACACTCACACAACCACACACACGCACGCACACGCACACGCACACACAAACCTCTGATCATATACATTTACCACATTGTCAGCACCACTACATAAAATGATTCCAAATATTTATTGATTTGCAAAAAGCAGAGTGTGCAGTGAGGACACTGCATATTTCACGCAGAGAAGAACAGACTGGTAGACATGAATCCACCCAGCCAGCACCTGTTTACGATGCTACATCTAAACCCTCAGTTACAGTACATAGGTTTTATATCTCATCTCTCCTCTCTCATCTTATCTCTCTCCCTCTCTAACTCTCTCTCTCTACCTTTCTGTCTTCTGTCTTCTCTCTCTCTCACTTCCTTGCCTTGTAGTCTTCTCTCTGTTAATCTCTCTCTTCCTCTCCCTCTCTTTCTCTCTCTATCTACCTTTCTGTCTATGTATCTCTCTCTCACACTTCCTTGCCTTGCAGTCTTCTCTCTGTTGCTCTCTCTCTCTCTCTCCCTCTCCCTCTCCCTCTCCCTACCTTTCTGTCTATGTATCTCTCTCTCTCTCTCTCTCTCTCTCTCTCTCTCTCTCTCTCTCTCTCTTTCTTGTCTTGCAGTCTTCCCTCATAAGGCAGGCCACTGTAGATTTATTCCATTGCCCGTGTATAAATGGAACGGTTTCGCAGCTTGTTTCATCACCTGAGATTTATCCAGCAGGGGATTTATGTGCCTTCTCCAGTCGTACTAAAAACGTCGGCTCTGTGCTGGGCATCTCTGCATGGATCAACGTTGTTTGATGGTGGTGGGTGTGTGTGGGGTGATTGGGGGGGTGGCTGGTGGATGCTGACTGGGAAGCACTGGGAGAGGGAGTGAGGGGGAGATGTGCTCATATGTTTTAAATGACGCCTGTGCATCCCTGCAAATGATGTGACATATCCATCATCTGAGTCACATGCGCCTCGGACAGACAGGCAGGCAATCCCAGGTACGCACGCACACGCACACACACACACACACACACACACACACACACACACACACACACACACACACACACACACACACACACACACACAAATGCATGCATACAGTACACACATATGCACACACACACAGAGTACACCATACACAGGCACATATAGCCTACTGTATATAGTCAACCTCGGCCAACTCGGGCAGATTTAGTAATACAATATGCACCAGTGTGTTAATTGTGTTCCATTGTATTAGAGTTGTGCTTGCCATGAAAAACGCACACATTCAGGCAGACAGACACATACACGTGTAATAGGAATATGCTTGTTTAATATCTTATAAATATCACCTGCTGACGTTTCATTAAAATGTCCGTATAACTCCTACTCCCCAGCCGTGTATGTTTGTGTGTGTGTGTGTATGTGTGTGTGTGTGTGCGTTTGTGCGTGCGTGTGTGCGTGCGTGTGTGTGCAGGGCCGCTGACAGCTTTTGCTGGGCCCGGGACAAAGTCATCTGAAAGGGCCCCTTACCCAATACATACAATATAATGGGGTCCCAATTCTCGGCCCCTCCATCTCCCTGGGCCCGGGACAACATACCCCTTTGTCCCCTCATGTCGGCGGGCCTGTGTGTGTGTGATTGGGGGTGGGGGTGGTTAGCTGGAGTAATGAAGCGAGAGCAGAAGAGCATGGCAAGCATGACAGTAACGATATGCAGATTGCCAGGGAGCCTTGGCAGACTGTGGAAGCTGGATGAACGCTTGAGGATTTATAGAAGCCACTGGGACGCCGAACACTTTGAGGGTGTCCTCTTACCACTTTTCACAGATTTCTGCTTAAAACGGGTCTTAAAAAAGAAAGTTTAAAAGCTGCCAGTGGACCGTTTGGGCAGCAATTTATGTTGACAATGCCCCGAGCCAATTGATGTATTTGTTGAATATAAAATGGGGGAGTCCAAGAATCATTACAAAACAAATGAAATCTACGTGAGCCACCGTGGAAAGTGAGATGTGTGGACATTTCCAGTGTTGTTTTCTGCACACACAATGGCATAAAGTGAAGCAGTGGGACGCACCGATGCCTTCGGCAACATCACTCTCGCTCCACAGCTGTTTTGTTCCGACACTTGAAAACATGACTGTTTTATTTTCGAAGTTTGTTTTCTCCTTCGGGTTTAATTAATGTTTTCATTTAGTACTGTCTCGTTCAGTCTCAGGCTTCTGCTGTCCTTAATAAACCATGACTGACTTGATTGAGGTTTAGTCCACATGAACACTAATTGGCATCGGGATGAGCGCTAGTCTGCAATTACGGCTGTCTCTAAGTAGGGAAATGGTGTGTGTGTGTGGGGTGTGTGTGTGATTTGTCTGTCTGTGTGGGCCAGTTAGTGTCTGTCTGTCTGTCTGCTCATATCTGTCATTGTGTGTGTGAGTGTGTGTGAGTGTGTGTGTGTGAGATAGAGAGAGAGAGAGAGAGAGAGAGAGAGAGAGATAAAGCATGTCCATGTACTGTACACGGTCGGTGCTGTAAAGTGTTTAAAGAATGTCTTTTAATATCAGGGACCATGCAGGTAATTGTCTTCATTTGTTGACTTTAAGAGCACAGGCAGGGACGGACTGGACAGTCTGGCATTTGGGCACATGCCAGAAGGGCCGCGGCCTTTTAGATAACCTTCGCGGCCCTTCCAATGCTCGTTGCGGCCCCATAATCATACGTTCAGGATCCATGAAGCAAATATCACGCTGCCTGCGTTCAAAGTTCTATTCAAACAGCATTTTTTTGCCATCGTTTCGCTATTTATACCACTGACACTGCCATACATTACACACGGACGGTGGCATATTGATGGGTGGGTCTCATTATGTTTCATGTTGTATTTTTCCTGAATATATATTCCAATGATGTAAAAGTGTTCAAAATAATACAAAAAAAAAACTATAGCCTACCTATTTATATTTTGCTTTTGTTTGAGACAACTGTAGTAAAGCATTGCTTTGTGGGATTTTTTTTTTTTATTTACGTTCGGTTCCCGCCATAAGAAAAAGAACGTAGGCCTAAAGATTCATCAACATTCTGAAGCTTGTTGTAGAGAAAAACTGACGGTAGATGTCGCGACGCGAATGGACAATTATAGCTATTAAGAAAAATTAATGAAGGTCCAGGAAGAGGAGGAATTAAACGAAAGAAGGGGGAGCGGCAATGGAAATTGATAGCACATTTGACTTGACTTGTGGAGGTGTTTGGTGGTCACTACGCGGTGAGATGCTGCCATCTTGTGGTCTTTTCAGGTATTTTCTTAATCAGTTCAGTCCTCCGTTTCCCTAGTGACTGACGATATTCCTGTGAACATTGCGGTGTGTGGCGGACAAGAAGTGTCCCATAAATTCAAGGTTGTTGTCACTGAAAACACGGTGTTCTATTCGAATATATGTCTTAGTATCTATTATGCCAGCTTCTTGGCTTGCTTGGAAGAAGACCATGAAGAAGTGTGTTGTTTTGTCTCTGCAATCGCCAAGAAAGGCCATTCACACATGGAATAGCACGCAGAGCTCTCTCGCCCACACAAATATGGATATTAGAAGATGTGTTGCACCGCCCGACGCTACGAATAAGACCAGGTAGGGCTGAAGGATTTCCATTAATAAACATTGTTTGTGTCCGCCGTGACACTTTTTTTTATTTCACTTAAGGTCGTTTCTACTGTCATAAGCCAGTCCGTGGCTAGTCTCGCTACTAGCCAAGTGATGTGATCTGTAAACCTTTTTAGCTTGTGGTAATCTGGGGGCTGTTATAGTTTTTCTTATTCGTACTGTAAGCTTATTCTTAACTTCATGACTTGGTAATGGGCTCTCGAATTGGTGGCTTGTCTTGCTGAAATACATTTTAGTAGCCATATCGATGTAGCCTACGGTATGTTGTTTTGCGTTCAGCTCTGGACTGGTTAGCATAGAAGTTGGACTGACTCTCATAGTCTTGTCATCATATAGCTGGGCCACTGTCCAGCGTTAAGAAGGGGCTTTTGCGTAAAGAAGCGGTGCGAGAGCAAAGCGGACATCAAAAGTGGTTGGTTCATTGATTTTATAGTGTGTGTGTAGGCACGTTGATGCTTGCCTGGTGCCTGTTGTTTAAAGGTCGGTTTCTGAAACTTCAGTGTTTACTAGGCCTACTATTTTATTAATAGTCACTACTGGGGGGTCTTGGGGCCACGGGGCCGCGTTGTGGGTCAAAATGCCAGGGCCGTTTCTCTATCCCAGTCCGTCACTGATCACAGGTATTGCGCGGCGTAAGGGTCACCTCCACCAGTTGGGAAGTACTGCTCCTTCGATTCTTCCTCCTCCTCCACCACACAGGCCCAGTTCAGGTGACTGACAGCATCTGGACGTGGCACCCATTCTTTGAGAAGGTTGACGTGGAACTTCTGCTTGGGCCGGCGACGGTCCGGCATTGCCAGTTCGTAGGTCACGGGGCCCACCTTTGACAGCACCTCGAAGGGGCCCTGCCATTTTGCCAGTAGACTGCTGCCAGATGTTGGGAGTAGCAGCAGCACCTTCTGGCCGGGGTTGAAGTTGCGGGTCTTGGCGTTCCGGTCATACAGGGTCTTCTGCTGGGACTGGGCCTCTGAGACATCTTGGGGTGCCACCCTCTCTTGACACTGGAAAACACCGCTGCCACCAAATGTTGAAAAGTAGTTTGTCGAGGGGTCTTGGAGTGGTGGCACAGTGAACCAGCAGGAGGCAGAGATGGTGTTTTTGCCTTTTATTTTGTGACACCAAGTGCATTCAATCCAGTGAGCCCGTGGAAAATAATAAACCAAAAAACTAAACTAAACTTAAATGTAGAAAAATATATACATCTGGTCTATTTACAATGTTTACAGGAAAAATAAATGGGCTATGATAAGCCAACATAACAAAAATGAAAAGTAAACAAAACTAGCCAAAGGCTGACAATGTCAAGTTCACAAAGTTACTCACACATCTGAGTATTGGAGCATAGGGACGCACGTCCGTTCACCAAGGAGCTCTCTCGACTACTGAGAAAATTCCCCATTATCAGGGCTACCTGACGCACCACGCAAGTGGACTAAACCATTGCCGACAGAAGTTACAGGGGTGTCGGCCGTCAGGATAACATTATCATTAAATGTAAACAGTTAAAATGGTACCATTACTAAATAAATCACATTAGGCCTTCTACATCAACATACTACACATGTACAGACATTAACACAGTCATTTGGTGTTCTAAACACCGAAATATTACCGCGAGGGTGCAACCATGTGCACTCGCAACTCTACTACGGGAATAAAGCATTGGCGAACACTGCTGCGCATCTTTTAGGAAGATGCGGTAATGCGGAAGCGCTGGTAAGTTTTTTTAAACGCTAAGCAAACATTTGTAGATGCACTTAGACCTCTTAAAACCCAGCGGTTACATAACAAAAGGTGAAACATTGTTGCCATAAGCATAATTACACAAAAGGACACATGCAGCGAATTCGCTGTTTGTGTATGTTCTGTTGTGTCGTTGTGACTGTGTGGATGCGTGCGTGAAATGTTTGAATATGAATGAAGCACTCGTGACTCTAACTAATGTGTGCACCCATATGTTAGACCACCAGGCATGAAACACATTGCAAACATGTTGTAAACGTTCACGTAGCAGACAATGAAGTCCATGATTAATATTGGCAAGGGACATGAAAGTTTTAAAGAGGGAATGGCGTTTCAAATGTCCAATGGCGGCCGCATAGGGAGCCGTGATGACTCGCACAGAATCTGCGGCATCACAATTGAGACACATTATTGCAAGATGATTATATCAGGCTTAGATCATTCTTCAGATGTAGTCTGCTTACTAAACATCAGATCTGATCAGAGAGGACTAGCCTGGCGATGCCATCCTATGTGTTATGACTCGACCTGTTATCTCCCTATTTTTACATAACCCGGACTTAGACTACGTGTAGTGCAATAACGTGGAAAAGGATATGTGCGCTACTAGTGTCTAGTTGCATGTTAGGTGGACCAAAGGAAGGAACGTTAGCATTAGCTTACTGATGAGGGGTGAATCTTGTAGATGCGACCAACCCAGCCCTCGGCTCACGTAGCCCGCCACTGCAAGCTGTTCGTTTTGTTAGTCCATTCAAATTAAGGAGTAGGTCCACTTCTCTTCTCCATACCGCGTTCTTCCACCAGCAATACAAAAAAATCCAAGAGCAAAAGCGAGTCACGTTGGCCATAGGCAGGCTCTCACCCTGCGACCCCAGCGTGACAATCGAACACCCCAATGTTCACCTCCACCTGGCGGTCTCAACCCCAAAACCAGTGCCATTCTCTCACTTGGGCTGGGTGGAGTGTGTTATGCGGTCGTGTGTTGTATAGTCTACATGCACTGACCTTTCCCTGACCTCTCCTATCGTAACATATGTACTTCCACCCAAAGATTTTGGCTCTGCACATAGCCTGGCGAAACCCTCCTAGCTCGGTTCGCTCACTTTTTAGCCAATCAGCAAACAGTTGAGAGTGGTGATGCCGAACTCACCTGCGGAGTCTGTTACTGATTGGTTAATATAACACTATGCATACTTTGTCTTGTCATTTGCATGCTTTTGCAACACTATATCGCAACAGTAATGATAATAAAGCACAATTTGAATTTTAGTTTGATTGCGGAACTCCAATTAATTTAAATGGCAGAGTAAGCTCAGACCATCTCCCACCCTCCATGGAGACGGGTTCCTCTTGGCTTTCGCCAGACTGTTTGGCGGAGCCAACAGTCGGCTTTCGCCCAGGCTAAGAGAGGACACCTTTGGAATCAGAGACCTGCAAAACCATACCTGTATAAAGAGTAGATAGCCTCTCACATTAATAAGAAAAGCAATCAGAGATAGCAAACTGGGCCCCTGCGCAATGCTGGGTGCATGTGATGTGTACCCGCTGGTGAGTGGATAAACTGCGGGCGAGCTCACAGACAAAAAGAAAGACAGACAGACAGGGTCATTGGCTCTCATAAAGCCTATTGGGGATCTATAGTAGCAATAGAATTACTGTTGTAGTAGTTGTCATAATATTAAGTTGTAGTGGTGATAATTGTAGAGATACTGTTGTATTCATAAGAATTTAGTATTCATAAGCAGTAGTATCAATTGCTCTGAAGTCTCTGCAATGTCTGGTTAAGTGCATGATGTTTTTTCCTCTATAAACATAATTATCCAGTGTGTGTGTGTGTGTGTATGTGTGTGTGTGTGTGTGTGTGTGTGTGTGTGTGTGTGTGTGTGTGTGTGTGTGTGTGTGTGTGTGTGTGTGTGTGTGTGTGTGTGTGTGTGTGTGTGTGTGTCTGTTTGTGTGTGTGTGTGTGTGTGCCAAAATAAAAAGTGTGTGTGTGTGTGTGTGCGCCCTGCGTGCGTGCGTGCGTGCGTGCATGCGTACGTGCGTGCGTGTCTGTGTGTGTGTTGGTGATGAGGTGAGGTAGATGAGTGTTCACGGGCGGCCTGGCCTGGCCGTGTCCCCGGGCGAGTGTGCACCTGCTAGGCGCTTGGTGAGTAATCAGCCCCAGACGGAGACCTGACGGACAACATGTGGCACCCTGCCGCCTGCAGGAGAGGAGCTGTGGACCTGGGTGTGTGTGTGTGTGTGTCTGTGTGTGTGTGTGTGTGTGTGTGTGCGTGCGTGCGTGCGTGCGTGCGTATGTGTTTTTGAGTGTCTGTGTGAGGGTGAGTGCCTGCTAATGTGAGTGTACACATTTATGTTTGGAGAGAGAGAGAGAGAGAGAGGGTGAGAGTGTGTGTGTCTGTGTAAAAGTGTGTGTGCACACGCGTGTCTGTGGGTGTGTGTGTGTGTGTGTGTGTATGTGTGAGTTTGTGTCTGAGTGTGTGTGTGTTGTGTATGCGTGTGTGTGAGAGAGAAAGAGAGAGAGGGAGAGAGAGAGAGAGAGAGTGTCTGTGTAAAAGTGTGTGTGCACACGCGTGTGTGTGTGTGTGTGCGTGCATGTGTGTACACAGGCTGTGTGTGTGTGCATGCGTTCGTGCGTGCGTGCATGTGTGTGTGTGTGTGTCGTGTTTTACTCCTGTTTGTGTGTATTCTTCCCTTAATGAGCCAGCATTAGGTTTTCCTGTAGCAAGTCACTGAGGCGTTGATATGAGGTAAGGTGTGGCTGTGTATTCTAAAATAGTGTTATATTCTCATTTTCACACATATTCATACATACGCATCTAATGGGTAAGGCATCACCACATATGTTTTGAGCGGTTGTCTTGTGTCATGATGTTGAATTTTGGTGCATGTGTGTGTTTTGACAGTGTACTGTATATTTCGATAGTGGATAAAGTGATGCAGATTCAGGGACGTGCACAGGAATTTCAAAGGGCAGTTGCTCTAACCTGAAGAAAGGGTAACCCCCCCCCCAAAAAAAAACCATCAACGTTGAGCGGCCTTCAGAATTTTTAGGAAACTGCACCATGGGTATTATTATTTTTAGTAGTAGTAGTAGAAGTAGTATATTATTGTCATAATTATTAATATGTTTTAGTATCTTGAATATGCATACCATATGATATAACATGCTAGTTTTTAAACATGTAGGCCTACCTATTAATCATATCAGAGATTATCAGCCTTATGCCCACCTGCCCTAAATGTCTCCTGATCCACATTTCCTCATGTGTGGTATGTGGCTGCCCCTAAATTAAATGAAATTATGAGAAAAAGCCTTGATAGTTTTTAAACCTGTATCAGTCACAGAGATTATCAGTCTTATGCCTACCTGCCCTATGTGCAGAGGTCTGTGGCTCTGAGTCATCCTCATCTTAAATGAAATGAAATGATGAGTAAATGAATAGGCTAAATATGAGGATGCTTAATCAATTAACCCACTGTCATCTTTATAATCCTTGTAGCAGCCAAAGTAGACTTTAAGTTATAGCCTAATAAATAGAAATAGTTAAAAATTGTCAAAAAGATCATTTAATTTGAATTTGAAATGTAATTAATAGGCATATTCCATGATTAAAATGATGAATATTATATAGGAAAGCTAAAACAATAAGAATTCACAGGTTTAGGTCATTTGTTGGGTCTTTTGTAGCCTATATTAAAAATGTGTACTGTCGCTTTAAGAATGGACGAGCCGGCTTTCATTTCAGATCGCAAAGAACCGTGGCGTGGAAGCACCAGTTCTTATATGTTGCTCTGAAGCTCCGAGCTTCTCGCAGACTTTATAACCTTTTATTTTCATTACAGATATTTTAGTTAGTTCATGCACATTTTGTAGGCCTATTTCTTGAGAAGAACAGTAAACGTCAGTTATCACGTGGAGTGGATTTATTTCAATTAGGCCTACATGGACATTGACAGTGGAAACAGTAGCCTATCTTTGGGTCGGAGAATAGGCTATATCAGCGTAAGAAAACGCACTTTCCTAGCGGTCTCACCAAGATCAAACCTCTACAATCCTGAAAAAGATTATCTGCCTCACCTGCACCTGTTCATTTTTTTTCGCAGCCAACTCTGCAGAGATGTGCTTCCTTTAGCTAGCCTACCCCCTTAAGTTCTCTCTTGCTTGATAAAACGACATGTCATCTGCATGTTTCTTAGTTGGGTTAGCCTTCCACAAAACAACCTGAGCCATGTAAAACGTTGACTGCAAGCAAGCTAGCTGGCTGTCGTATTCCCCCAATATCTGAACGTGGCACACCCCAGCTGTCAGATTATTTAGGATCAAACGTCCTAAACTCGAGATCGGCTTTAAGAGACATTAATTGTGATCATGTAGTTTAATACTGTGTAGTCTGCTGTGTTTCCAGCTCACCTCAGGCCGTCAGGGCAGTCGCTCTTCTACTCCCACGACATCTTCGACATATTTTGCGTCTCTGCCCTGGTCGACTCGCATGCATGCTTGTTCCCCCCTCCCTCCCATGTAGAGCTGCGCGTGCCCCCCGCATCGCGCATATGCTGCCCCTCCCTTTGCCTATCTCTCGAGGTGCAGGTGAATCTGAATTTGAAAACTTAATTTAGGAAGCTTCAATCAAAAATACGAATTGCAAAGCAAATCAGTTGAAACATGAAATCTTAGCCTATTTTTCCGAGGCATAGGCTATAGCTGGCTGTCGGTTTTTTTGCTACCTAAACGTGGCGCTGGCTGGCTGTCAGATGTATGATAACTAAAAGTTCTAAACTCAACATTGTATTAGAGAGGTTGATTGTGAGCATATTTTGTACCCTAATATGTAGACTGTGTGTAGGGCTCTAGCCGACACCCAGGCATCTTCAAAATCTTTTGTGTGTCTTATAGGCGCTCAAGCGCCTGTCGCGTGCCCCTCCCCACCGGAGTTGTTGTCACATCGCTCGTGCCCATTCTCGACGGGTCTGATGAATTTGTATGACTGACTTAAGTCTTTATTGTACAAAACTTCAATCAAAATTATGAATTATAAAGAAATCAAATGATATTGAAATATGAAATTATAATTGCCATATTATTTTCCCCTCCCTTGGAAGGGCAATATCAGCCAATGTGGGCAAAAGGGCCGTTGCTCGGGCACCGTGGGCAACTATGCTCTGCACGTGCCTGTGCAGATTGTTCCTTCTTATTCAGAACTATTAAATAAGCACCATATAAGAAATATTAAATTTATTGCGGTGCTCGCTCTTTTCTCTCACACTCACACATGCGTAGACGCAGGCACACACAAACGCACGCACGCATGCACGAACGTACACACACACTCATTCCTGTGGTATTTGAATCACCCATGACTTTTCTATTGCCACATTCCTCATGACATCTTAAACCCTTCCTCTCTCTATCTACTCTGGAGCTGGTTTCACGCTCGGGTCTAAATGCTCCCAGGCCATGAAACTGAGAAGCAGCAGGTCCAACTGTCAGGGGATCCGGAATGACTGTGGACTTTCCAAAAGGTCTCTCCCCATTGTCTGCCCTGAAACTGAATGACTGAACCCCATTCACTGGGAAAACGTCCGCACTCCAAAATCCTATGAAGACAGGGCTTTGTGGACTTACAGGCAAGCACAAGCAGAATTTTTCTGAACAAAATCCATAACATTACTATTGTTATTATTATTATTATTATTATTATTATTATTATTATTATTATCATTATAATTATTATTATTATTATTATCAACATTTTTATTATTTAGAGAATCAAAGTGAGCCCTCAGATAAATGCTGGGCAACTGTAAAGAAAACCCCAGTTGTAATGGCTCTTTAGTGTATTCAAGAGTAGGCCTATGTCAGTTGAGTAAGGAAATAACAAACACTGGGGATCATTTGGGCCCTGACGACTGACCTATCTTGAGAGAGGAGGAACTGATTTGGGATAGTTTAGCTCCCACTAACCTCATTCTAGTGACACCCTTTGGACAGTAAGAGAACTGCAACGAGTTCACAAAATTATCTCCCTCTTTGTCTCTCTCTATTCATTTTTTATTGTGCATCACATCTAATGGACTTTATGTTAAATTGTTTTTGACAAAAAATGTATTCCCTCTGCTATTACAACATCTTTCCAACTCTGAACTAAGTGCAGTTTAATGGTAAATAAATTAACTGGACTGCTATGCGGGCGACCTGCGTTCCATTCCCGACCCAGGTCATTTCCCGATTCTCCCCCGTCTCCCTGTCCAACTCTTCACTCTCCTGTCTAAAAAAAAGTCACCGCCCCACCCCACCCCCCTCCCCAATTTTTTGAAAACAAATAAATGAATAAATAAATGCATTACCGCTGTGAATGACAAGTACTGCCATGGCAGCCATATTTCTTTTCTGAGAGAATCAACACTACATTAAAGGGCCACTGAGAATAAAAAGCAGTAGCTATTCAGTATAAAGTTAGTGTATACAGGCAAAACAAAGATAGCAATGTCTACAGGCTTCATGACCAAAGGCAGGCAGAGACATGGCAATACTATATAGACTGTATGTACAGGCAACAAAAATATTGTCTTATCATGTTATGCACACTCACCCTCTCTCCCATAGCAGTGAAGAAGTGTCAAAGTTAGCTGTGTTTTGTTATTTGAAGTCCCAAATGAGGCTTTTTCTTAACAAAAAAAAATCCCAAGCAGAGTATGATGTACAGTATATATATAGGGATTCAAGCCAGCTGGGGAAGTTCAAAGGTTTCCAGCACTGTGAGGCTCTTCAAAGCTGAAGCTCATAATTCATTCACGCACGTATTGGTGTGCTGAAGTAGTCAGCTACAGTGCTTCAAGTCATGCTCTGTTCACATGTGTAACAGGCCCGGCACGCAGTGTTGCCAGATGTGACTGATCAAATCCCGCCCGAAAGGTTCTCAAAAACCACCAAAATGTTCTAAATTACGCCCAATTTCAATACATTGTATTGATTTCTATGGGCCCAAAACTGCAGAAAAAAAAAGCGAAATGGCCAACCATTTGCCAGATGGCCATCCCAAGTAGCCCAATTGAGCGGATAACCCCCCATCTGGCAACACTGCCGGGATGCTACACTCTTTCACACACGTTCAAGCTCAGTGCAGAGGTTAGAAGGGAAGTTGGCAGGATGTTTACTTTTACACCTTGTAAGAACCCAAAACGTAATAACTGCCCATAACGTAATAACTGCCCATAACGTAATAATTTGGGCGTAATAAAACCCATAACATAATAACTGCCCATAATGTAATAAAAATTCCTTACCCATAACGCAATAACGTTCTGCCCATAACGTAATAAGTTATTACGTTATGGGCATGTTATTACGTTATGGGCCTTACACTAAAAAAAAGCTTTGATAATGTAATAACGATGCCCATAACGTAATAACTGCCAGTAACGCACAGATGACTTCAGTATTTGCAATGCACTTCACTATTTTACTGTTCATACTTTGTCTGACCGCTATTGTTGCAGCAAATAACAGTGACTGGATATTTAAGCGGGCTTGCAGAGCAAGGCCAGATTCTAGTAATCTCTAAGTAAAGTTTATGCTTGCTTGCTTGCTTTATTCTCTTGTGCAGGGCGGTAAAAATAGAAAATGGATCTCCTCCTAGGCCTTTCCAGATAGAGACACCGTTCATACACTAAAACGACCGGCTCGGCTTGGAGATCATTTGTTCTGCTATAGCGTGTCCGTGTCTCTTGTCGTTTTTCCGCTTTTTGGCGATTTTGTGCAAGTTTGGGTCCCCATTGAAAACAATGGTAGAACCTTCATGAACCAAGGTTCCGCCACTCAGTAGGATCAGTAGGAGGCTTTTTCGTTCATAAAACATCAACACTTTCACCTAGAAGTTTAGTTGACGCATTGTTAGCGAGCTCTATGGGATGTCTCCAAATTGCCAAAGTTTTATCTCCCAACTCCCATTACTTTTTAAATGGCAGATGTGTAAAAACGACAGGGCTTTTACATTGGTTTTCCCATTGAGGCTTGAAGTGCCTTTTTCAAGAGGTCAGCGCATGTCCCACAAGAGGTCTATTTGTGACTGAACCGTTTAACCTATAAACTTCATTCAGAGACTGTTAGAGAGATCACACGTATGACTCCGATCTGTAAGCAGGACACGTGCCAATTCCTTTTAGTTTTTTTAGCAACATCAAGCTAAAGACAAAAAACTGTTTCTGATTCTGCCCTCTGCCTTAGAGCACCATACTAACTGCCATTCAGTCAATCAGAACAGGTGCAGCCAATATAGGGTTCCATCTCAACTGTCACTTTCTCTCAACATTCTATTCTTAACGAGCAACTGCTCTGTAGTTCTAGAAGTCTATTGTTCAGCTCTTCAATGCAATGTAATATTGTCTTGCTGTAATGCTTTCCATAGACAGCTGCTTGGCCCAATGGTAATAGTCCTGCAATATGGAGGTTGGGAGCTTGAATCCCACTCGGACTCATGTTGATTTTCAAAATTATATCATATGCAGTGTTCCTTATCCAATTTAAAAAATACCATGTATGTCATTTAGTATCAATGACAAAGGTGCTGGATTAGAGATATGGAGGTTGGGAGTTCGAATCCCACTCGAACCCATGTTGATTTTCAAAATTATATATGCAGTGTTCCTTAGCCAACTTCAAATACCATTTAGTATCAATGGCAAAGGTCCTGGATTACAGATATGGAGGTTGTGAGTTCGAGTCCCACTCGGACCCATGTTGATTTTCAAAATTATATCATATGCAGTGTTCCTTAGCCAACTTAAAATACCATGTATGTCATTTAGTATATCCCCAAAACGCAGAGCTACAACACTTTCAAGATGGCTGAATCCAAGATGGCTGAATTGTTTGGTCCATAACTTCTGACTGGGTGGATGGATTTTTTTCCAACATTTATTTTAGCTTTGTTTTCTCAATAGTACTTTGTTTCATCTTTGCCCCAAAAGGCAAGCCCGCTTCCAGCATTTTCTGTGAGAATGCAATCTATCCTTATCCTCAGCATTTCCTATGTGTTCAATCCAATTGTCTAACTACGAAGTTTTTAGCTATTATAATAATGACAAATACATAGCCTACAGTATTCAAAATTTCAATTCCTTTAATGCAAACATTTGAACTGCAAATTTCATACATGAACTACACAAATAGTGAAATTAAATGTCATTTGTTTGTTATACAAAAAAATAATGTTAATTAAAATGACAGACTGCTATTCTGTATAAAATTCTATTTTACCAGAATACTTTTCATCATATTGAAATGTAAAAAACACACACATACTGTAGCATCCTCAACATAAACATTAGGTAAAATGAGTTCAACATAAAATTGGCATTACTTTCCATAAATATCATGGCTGAAGTGTTGGAGTGTGTTGTGATCTTGCTTTGTTCTGACTCAAACTTTTAAATGTAAAAAATGTAAACAAACAAAATATGCATACTCAACATAAACATAAGGTAGAATAACATCCACATACTGTAATACTGACGTTACTTTTTCCAGTAAATGTCCTTGATCTTGTAAATTCCGTAGCCTACATGACTAAGAAGTATCCACGCTTTCATCCATTGGCTGTTCTCGCATAATAAGCCTTTCAGTCGTGTGCTGAGAAGGCTGCTGCGTCCAGCAGCCTTGTACAGCTTCATGATGCTTATTGATATGTCACCTCCACAGTCGCCTTCAAGTAGGCTCTCCACAAGAGCATCTCATATTTTTTTTTTGATTAAACATGGTGCACAGCTGACGGATCAGGTGAGAAACTAAAGCGATGGTTCAGAGTAGATCCACCCTAATGCCATTTGAACCGTGACATCCATCCAGTAGTCCACCCAAGTGTTTCCTGGCTTGGGCGAACATTAGCAGAGTTACAGAGTTATTGTATGGCTATTCCGAATAGCTTGGCTTAAGTGCTATTGGGCATTCACATACATCTCCAAACCTACCTCAGAAAATTAACATGTCATGACACCAAACTTCTACAGTAGTACAAATATGGTCTCTATTCACCAAACTAAGCATTTGGAAGTTTGGAAATAGTGCTGGAGTTAATTATTATCAACTCAAGCTGAATAGATTCTGTCCTGCTAAAGCTTTGCCATCAGGGGCAGAGGCAGGATCAACATCAGGGACATAGACTGAGTCACCATCAGACAAGGAGGCAGCTTCAGCACCATGGCAGAAAACTACTCTGAACCATCACTTTAAATGCCCCAAGCATGGCCATATCTTGTTCAAGGACAAAACCAATACTTTTCTGTAAAACCTCTGAAGGTTAATAGGGAGCTCCATGACACATAGGTTTTTCAGCACCAGGGGCAGAGGCATCATCAACATCAGAGACAGAGACAGGGTCACCATCAGGGACAGAGGCAGGGTCACCATCAGGAACAGAGGCAGGATCAACATCCGGAGTAGAGGCAGGGTCACCATCAGGAACAGAGGCAGGGTCACCATCAGGGGCAGAGGCAGGGTTACCATCAGGGACAGAGGCAGGGTCACCATCAGGGACAGGGGCAGGATCAACATCAGAGACATAGGCAGAGTCACCATCAGACAAGGAGGCAGCTTCAGCTAAGGCCAAGACCTTTAGGTCTGAATACGTCGAACCGGACCGAACTGTTTGATATACCCACAAAAACTGAAAAGGGACTTGCGCTTCCTATGCAGAGGCGATTCTAGGTTCAGGTGGGGCCCCAAGCGAAAATGCAAAAGAATGAACATTTGAACCAATATCACCACTTCTGTAGTACAGTATGGGCTATTATTCACTATCTAGGTGCTTGGGGGCCCCAAGTGTCTGCCTGCCTTGCCTGGTGACAAGATGCGCCTCTGTTCCTATGAGGACTCTTGTGCTTCCTGTGAGGACTCTTTTCAGTGTGTTCTATTTTTATTTTCAAGCAAAATAGTAAAATGGCCCCTGCTGGAAAACAGCCCCCTCTATTCTAATGAATCTATTCTCTTAATCCACTTCAATCTCAAATGTAAACTAGACTGCCTGTGCAGTCGCCTTCGACTGCTTAAGGTATATCCCCGAAACGCAACGCTTCCAGTCCCCCATCATTCCTACCACTCCCGTCCACCTTTTCATAAACGTATATGATAAATACAAAATATTAAAGAAATTTATTTAATATCTATACATAGATCAATGACGTGCATAGGCTTAAAACCAAATTACTATTGTGAAAATGAAGCAAAAAATGGGGCAAATGGTTTTAATGGTTCACTATTACAGTGAATATACCACATTAGGTACAGTGTAATAACCATTGTAACAATATTTGATACCATGTAATACCAGTGTAACACCATGTACCAATTTTGTACTACATCATGTGTTTTTGTGTAAGTGGTATTGTATATTGTTACACTGGTATTACACTAGTATTACATGGTATTAAATATTGTACATTGGTTATTACACTGAACCTGGTATTGCATATTGTTACACTGGTATTACACTAGTATTACATGGTATTAAATATTGTTACACTGTACCTAAATAATATGGTAGATTCACTGAAATGGTGAACTGTTAAAATAAGGTAGTACCGGGCAAATCAATCCACCCAGTCAGAAGTTATGGGCCAAATAAAAATTCCGCCATTTTGAAACTGTTGACCTCCAAACTCAAATCAGTTCATGAACCTACCCTAGAGCATTAACACACCAAATCTGGGACAAATCCATCCGACTGGTCAGAAGTTATGAGCCAAACAAAAATTCGGCCATCTTGAATTCAGCCATCTTGAAAGTGTTGGCCTCCAAACTCGAATAAGTTCATGAACCCACCCTAGAGCATTAACACACCAAATTTGGGAGAAATCCATCCACCCAGTCAGAAGTTATGGGCCAAACAAAAATTCGGCCATCTTGAATTCAGCCATCTTGAAAGTGTTGACCTCAAAACTCGAATCAGTTCATGAACCTGCCCTAGAGCATTCACCCAAAAAATCTGGGACAAATCCAAACATCCGTTCAAAAGTTATCGCGTTAACACGAAAGACCTTACGCGGTGGCGGACGCGGACGCGGCCGCGGCGGCGGCGGGGCATGCAAAACCATTACATCCCCGACGCTCCGCGTTTGGGGGATATAAATATAGGCCTATTTCAAATAAATAATAAAATTACAAAATAAATCAAATAAATTGTAAAATGTATTTTACAATGCATCACAATAAGATAATATTTGATGTTCAGATGTTGTCAGAAGTTCATTTAATTTGGTACAATGGTACAAACTGCACACAAGTATAGTGTTTCCATGAGGTCTTTCACATTGGAACGATTGGACAAGGCAGCATGGAATTTCCCAAGTTATAACGAGACTGCATTCCCACAGAAAATGCTAAAAATGCTGTGTGTGCTGAGTGCTAGCATATTTAGCATAAACCATCTACTCTGAGCTACTGCATATAGCATTGAAAACTGAAATAGCCTAACAGACAGTCCAATAAAACATCTTAACCCTATCCAGACTGGGGGGGGGCTAAAAGTGCCCGCACCAACTTTGATGTTGTATAATTCCTTAACGACTTAAGCTATGACTACGAAACTTGGTGACTTTTCGTAAAATTTAGTTGGCTACAGTTTAGTACCAAAAGATTATGTTTATCATTTTTGCCGTTGCCATGGCAACGGGTTTCTGACAGGTATGTCTGACTGAAAATCACTGATCTAAGTCTCATTATTGTTCCTTTTTCATATTTTTTGTTATTTCCATTAGCATTAGACAGCTTTGTGAGAATTTAAGTGGTCTGAAGCATGTAATCATTAAAATTTAAGTGCATTACCTAAATTTGATGGAAAATACATTATGGCGAGATTTTGGGCATTATAAGAAGATGATGTCATAATGACGTCATAATACCAGATAATGACACAAAAATTATGTCATTCATAGATGTCCATATGTAGATCATCTCCCAAAAGTTTGGTGGTCATACCGTATTCCGTTCATGAGTTATGAGGGGGGGGGTCAAAAGAGCCCCCCCCCCAGGCCCAGGAATGCCAAAAAAGCCCAGTCTGAATAGGGTTAAAATAATTAACCTTATTAGTATCTTTGTTAACCTACTTTTGTTGAGTAAGACTAGAGTCATAGTTAATCATTTCATTTTGTACCATAATTAGCATTTTTAAGATAGTTTGTATAGTAATCATATCAGCTAACCTGCTTCAGTTTAGAAACAATATAAAAATATATATTTAATTATATCACATTAACATAACATAATAAGCAATATTACCATAATTTGTAGTTTAATATCATCATTAAACTACATTGTCACAGCCCCTAGATGTCTGTTCCATCAGGGCATAAAAACAACATTAGCTAATTACCTCCACCAAGGAGGTAATGTTTTCGGTCACGTTGGTTTGTCTGTCTGTTTTTCTGTCTGTTTGTCAGCAGCATAACTCAAAAACTAAACATTTTTGGACAAAACTTTGTGGGTTTGTTGATAATGACCGAAGGAAGAAGTGATTAAATTCTGGGGGTGATCCGGATCACAAACCGGAACCAGGACTTTTTTAAAGATACTGTCAGGAGGATAGCTCAAAAACGAATCAAGTGATTTGGACGAAACTTTGTGGAGCTATTAGTAATGACCCAAGGAACAAGTGATTAAATTCTGGTGGTGATCCGGATCATGAACCGGAACCAGGACTTTTCAAAAGATTTTTCACTATCTAGACGCACCCTAGTGACCAGAAATTGAATTGCGAGAACAGCACTAAAACAAGGCAGAAAGATTTAGGGTGTAACATGGTCAAATGTATCAAGCAGCATCCTTGGCGGAAGTCTGCGCTCTCTGAGTGCTTCTAGTTACATTTTATTTACTGAATAAAATTTAGATTGTTAACAATTTAGTATTATTAGCATGGTTAGCAATACCTGTCAACCAACCTTAGCTAATGTTAACTTAAAACACTTGGCTACACATTTACCATTGTTGCTATTTGACGCTATTGGCTTTTTTATGTTTCAAATGGGCCCAAATGATTACATTACTGGCAGTTATTACGTTATGGGCATCGTTATTACATTATCAACGCTTTTTTTTAGAGTAAGGCCCATAATGTAATAACCTGCCCATAACGTAATAACTTATTACGTTATGGGCAGAACGTTATTACGTTATGGGTAAGGAATTTTTGTTACGTTATGGGCAAGTTATTACGTTATGGGTTTTATTACGCCCAAATTATTACGTTATGGGCAGTTATTACGTTATGGGCAGTTATTACGTTTTGGGTTCTTACACACCTCATTCTGAATGGGAAGCCTCTTTTAAAGGTTCAGTTCCCAAGATGGTGTAAATTCGCTGCAAATAAAAAATAGATGTATATTACAGTTTATGAACTGACAGATGGATCTGCATCAAATTTCAGTTGCTCCTTAATCATAATTATGCGTTGAGGGAATTGATTAACCAGTCACTTCAACAGTCTTTAAAAAAAATAATGACGTGGTTTAGCAATAAAAAAACTGACTAGGCAAACCACTCACTACTTTGACAATAAGAACATTTATCATCATTGTATGAGTAGGCTTCTGTCAGACTTTACTTACAGTAGGCCTATATACGTACAATATCACTTCATGTACAATGAATGTGCATATAAAACAGTACAGGGTGAGCGCGTACAATACTATACAAAGCCATACATTGAATGAATAATATGTACAAAAGGGAAGCCCCACCTGACATTGGCTAGCTGGCACGGTTGGGGTCCCTGTGGACTAGTGTAGTGTCCCAGCTGGCCCCACCAGACAAGTGTGTGTGGCTTAAACACTGTGTATGTGTGCACAGAGACAGACTTGGGCACGTCCCCAACTGTGGACAGAGTGAGCAGATTACTCACGCTTATCAGCTTTGTCAGCATGTAGAGGTATTCCGGCGGTGAGCGAAAAAAAAAAAGCCTTAAATAATGTATGTCAGCCAGCTACGAAAACTGGAGCAAACTTTGTCCAAATTGCACAGGACTGACCCTGATTGCGGTAGTAACTAAGAAGATTAAAAATCAGGGGCACCGCCAGATGCAGATGCATGAACTCACTCAGACACGTACATAGCATGCAAACAAGCATACACACACACACACACACACACACACACACACACACACACACACACACACACACACACACACACACACACACACACACACACACACACACACACACACACACACACACACACACACACACACACACACACACACACACACACACACACACACACGCACACACACACACTGCCATTTTCATGCTTAAACTGTAAACAGACGCATGCATACATACATACACACAATCAAGCCTACTCAATCAGTCACTTGCACAGCACCTGTCAAATCACTGTATGAAATAGCTTCCCTCAGAATCTCCCAATCCTCACATCCATGTCTGTGTTCACACTACCTGTGAAGGTCTGAAAAACTATTTTCAAGTTAACTTTGATGCATATGAAGCAGCTAGGTCCGATAATAACCCTGCCCAGTTTTTTTTATTCACTCTCATGTATGTAATACTTCATATTCTATTTGATATATAAAAACAAAACAATGCAAATCTAAATGTAAGAATTAACAAATACATCAACTTGTGACTCTGTAAGCTAACCAAATGACATCTGACATCATTATCATTGTCAACTTAATCATTTAGGCCGACACTCACATATACACAGAGAAACACATGCACGCATGCACGCACGCACACAGACACACACACACACACCATATAAAACAAACAAACATTATGAGGTAAAGCAGGATACATGAACCATTCCATGAATAGGCTTCCATGTCAATCGGGACTCATGTTCAGTCCGGGTCAATTCAAGTTCAAGTACAGCCTGGATCATTTTCAAACCCTACCTCTCTCTCACACCCTCTTCCTGTCATGATCTTCACTGTCCTGCCCATAATGAAGGTAAGAAGTCCACCAAAGTATGAGAGAACCCAAATATGAAAATAAAACGAATCATTCTGACTCTTATTCTGTTTTCATAGTTTCCTTTTCTTTGCCCTGGTTGGTGACTGCTCAAATGCAATTAAAATGAATTGAATATATCTATTTTTGTGCATGTTTCAGACAATTAAATTCATTAACTCTCGCTAAATATCATCACTATTTCAGCAGATATTGTCTTGTCCTGCAGATTGTCAGAAATATATTTTCAAAACACCAGAGTGAGTGTCATCACGTCTTTGATTGAAATGTTTGCAGGCTGCTCCAATTTTTTTTTTAGTTGTGCTCAAAATTGCATTTCTTATTTCATGGTACATGCAGACACACAGGCACATGCACACAAGCACACGCACACGCACACACAAACACACACCTTTTTGCTCATTCATGTGCACCCACACAGACACACACGAAGGCACATGAACACACACACACACACACACAAACACACATGTGCGCGCACACGTGCACACACACACACACACACACAAACACACATGCGCGCGCACACACACACACACACACACACACACACACACACACACACACACACACACACACACACACACACACACACACACACACACACACACACACACACACATGCACACAAACCTACTCACCTAGAAAGTAATGTTCATTTCAAACCTGGAAGCGTTCCAGGACAAAAGATGGTATGAAGGTACTTTATAATCATGCATATGTAATATTTCCAGATGCAAACAATTATGCCTCACTAAACAAGATAATAATCAAAGCAAACAGCCGCAGCCATTGTTAATCCTGCATAGCTCCCTGCAAATGGCAACGGAAGCGTGAGAAGGGCATCTATTTGAGCACATCAACAAATTTAAGCAATTACAGTATGCTCATCTGAATGGGAAGGAGAGACACTGTTTGAACAAACTGTAAAAGCTGAAATCCTGTAGTGTGTTATGTACTCAGCATCATGGTTTGTGACAAATGTTTCTCCTTCTCAACCTTTTAGGCGTTCATGTTTGACAGTGAATGTTTTTGAGCGTGTGAAGATGGACGAGGAAAAGCAATAGTAAGATAAAGACAGACAGGCAAACAGAAACAAAGACAGATAGGCAGACAGAAACAAGTGATAGATAGGGGGGGAGGGGGAGAGAGACAGAGAGAGTGAAAGAGAGAGAGATAGTGAGTGTGTGTGTTTGTTTGTGTGTGTGTGTGTGAGTGTGTGTGTGTGTGTGTGTGTGTGTGTGTGTGTGTGTGTGTGTGTGTGTGTGTGTGTGTGTGTGTGTGTGCGTGTGTGTGTGTGTGTGGGAGTGAGAGACCTGCTACAGTGTAGCAACTACACTGATGCAAGCCTTTTTTAAAGAGAAAATAATTTCTTCTGCTTATAGATTTTTCAGTAAAACTACAGTTATCAATCCATTAAAATATACTTAAGTATTGACAAAAATGCCTAAAATGTGTAAGGATGTTTCAAGAATTTTAATCAACTTCTTCCAAATATGTATTTTACATTTTCTTTCATTACCCAGGCCTATATTTGTTTCTGATTTCTCATACTGTGTACTTGAGTGTGTGAGTGAATGACTGAGAGTGAGAGAGAGAGAGAGAGAGAGAGAGAGAGAGAGAGAGAGAGAGAGAGAGAGAGAGAGAGAGAGAGAGAGAGAGAGAGAGAGAGAGAGAGAGAGAAAATAGAGAAAGAGAGAGGGACTTCATGTGATGTGTACTCTTTCTCCTCATGTCCCATGCCCTGCAGGCATTGCCTGAAGGTTTCTTTTCCACTCTCACATTCAACAAATACCACACACACACACACACACACACACACACACACACACACACACACACACACACACACACACACACACACACACACACACACACACACACACACACACACACACACACACACACACACACACACACACACACAGTCCATAAGAGCAAGGCAGAGTATGCTTCTCCATATCGCTTTAATTTTACAGACACACACACACACACACACACACACACACACACACACACACACACACACACACACACACACACACAAACAGGGCCGCTGCAAGCTTTGAATGGGTCTACGACAAAATAATCTGAAAGGGGCCCACCCCCCCTCTCAACACATACTGTACAATGTAATGGGCTCCCAATTGTGCCCCCCCCCCCCTTTCTTTCTCTGGGCCTGAGACAACTGTCGTCCGTGGGCCCAGTTCATCCGGTGTTTTTGCCCTGAGGAGGAGCCTCTACTCTTGGGAAGGTCCCGAGCTGAGCTGGGGCCGCCGGTGAAATTATGCATGGAAGACTTTAGCCTGGGGCTTCAGAAATGAGTACAGACAACTCTCTAACTCCCCACACTGTTTATGGCAGGTGGGATAACTAGGTGGGCAGAAGAACTTCAGCTTGACCCTTTTCATCTGCTTTCCTGTGTGTATTTTTTGCCTTCTGGACAATATGGAAAAGCCTCTTAAAACCCCTTGTGAATCGCTGTATACAACAGCGAGAAGAGGCAAATATGTTGGTGGTATATGGTGATCAGCTTTTCCTTCCATCTACATAGAGCTTCATTGTTATTCTGATGTTGTTGTTCGTGGACTGAGCCTTTGTTTAGATTTTGGCTGTGGCTCATAATTTCATTCCATTTCAAATGTCACCTCTCACCAAGCTGAGTTATTTCTAACTAGTTTCATATGGCGTGGAAGGAATCTTTCTGTCACACATCTTCCTTTTCTGAGTTTGCAAATCGTGACAAGCGGATGGATGCATGAGCCATTAATGTGCTTTCCACCTTCAGGACTGGCAACTGGTCCCTCTGGTCTTGGGGGCATCTCATTTCCTTTTCCAACTCCTCCTCTTCCTCTCTTTTTCTTCTTCTTCTTCTTCTTCTTCTTCTTCTTCTTCTTCTTCTTCTTCTTCTTCTTCTTCTTCTTCTTCTTCTTCTTCTTCTCATCCACCTACACCCTCTTTACAGTTTGATGTGATTGTGGCTCAGTTCATTAGTGATGTCACCCCTTGCCCGTGCTGCCTGCGTGTAGCCCCGGGAAGCGGAGCGCATGAATGATTCATAGCGTGCCGTTGCATAACTGCTCCGCCTGCTAGAAGCCAGCCGGGGTAAACTGCAGGCCTCCAGGGCCGAGGGAGAGAGAGGAAGAGCAGGCTTCTGTCACAAACACTCCTGCCTCTCTGCTCTCACTGAGGCATATCCCTTTAAAAGTGGGAACAATTTACCATCTCATCGTCATAATTAATATCGTCCTGTAGCTTAACTTTTTGTTCCTTTAAAGGACAACGTAATAGTCGTGGAAATGTGGTGGAAGCAGTTCAAACCAACAATAACAAAAACAATGAGCTAGGTCCTGGGCTGCCTTTCTCGAAAGCATCATTGGTAAATGTGTTAGCTGCTCAGTTGGTTACAATGTGATTTCCCATGCAGGGATGTCATGAGTTGCCTCTTAGTGCAGATGGGGTCGCCAGCGGGCCTATTCAGTATTTGCTGAAAATACTCAACTACATCATAACAACATTGCTATGACATTACAGAGAGGCTTAAGTAACAAATGAAGACATAGTCATTACAAATTTGCCGACAGTAAGGTTATAACCTAGGCTCTGCGCTAAGGGGTTAAGTGGTAAACTGTGTGTAAATATTGACAATATTAACTACTACTTTAATTTAGAATGTACTTTATGTGCACAATATTACCAAAAGTATTCATTAACCTGCCTTGACTCACATACGAATTAAATGCACTGCCATCCCATTTCTAATTCATAGGGTTCAATATTGTACTGGTCCAACTTTTGCAGCTATTACAACTCGTCTGGGAAGGCTGTCCACAAGGTTGAAGAGAGCGTTTATGGGAATTTTTGACCATTCTTCAAAAGGTGCATTGGAGAGGTCACACGCTGATGTTGGTGAAAAAGGGCCTGGCTCTCAGTCTCCACTGTAACTCATCACAAAGGTGTTTTATTGGGTTCAGATTAGGTATGCAAGCCAGTCAAATTCATCCATACCATTCTCTGTCATCCATGTCTTCATGGACCTTGCTTTTTGCTCTGGTGCACAAATCAGGATACTAAAATATTTTGGACATTCCCATGCTCCCAAGATTGTGGTAACAGTTTAGAGCGTGCCTCTTATTTTTCCAACATGATTGTACGTGCCCCAGTTTCTGTAAGTTCATATGTGAATAATGGTAGGTTTGTGAATACTTATATAGGTAATATAGTGTATACATATTATCGCAGTTGATAAACGCAATGTACACGGTTGAACAATGAGCTTTTGCATCTGCATCTCAAGTCCAATGATATGATCCATGATCTGACCTCTTGACTCAGCTGTTACCTCCTTGCAAATACAATTCCTTGGTTAAACATTGTTGAAGTCATACAAGACATACGTATGTACATATAGGAAATATCTGGTTTAACTAGATCATTTTTCCATGTCAATCCTCACATTACCAACACACACGTGCAGTCAAGGGAAATTAAGTGTAATTCTGAAACTTATTTTACATTTACCATGATAGCTTCAGTGCAGATTCGAACTTGTGTGGCACTCACCTTAGGTTACAGGTGAGAGCTTATCTCATTAGGCCATTGACATCCAAGCGCACAGCTTGTCGTATTTCATGAAGCTGTTCTTTGTGTAGAGAAAATGATAATGACTTTGAATAGTGGCAAAATATTAGACAGAAGTGGGAATAAAGGACTGAAATTATGTGTCAGAAATTGGTAAACACAGGGGAAGGCATTTCAATGAAAGACTTTCAACTTTTATGGACACAGTGGTATATTACCTGCACTTGTGTACTTCAGGAGCATAGACAAACGCACAAGTTTTATGTGGAAATGTTTGTATCATATGTGGTAGGGGTGTAAAGAATAATCGATGTGTATTGATATATTAAGATATAATCTGACGATTGAATTGAATCACATCGTATCGTGGGGCATTCTAAAGTATAAAAAATAATCAAATCGCTGACTCGAACATGGGCGTTACCAAGGACAATAGAGATAGGAGGGTACACTGACTTCATAGGAGCATAGTACGAGCAAACCATTACCGTACAAATACACAGGCCGCGACAAAAGGGAGGCGAGCGACGGAAGTAATTGACTTTTTATTGAGTCGCACGACAAAAGCGACTCTGGAGACTAGAGGCGATTCGCACGCCGAGAGCGACAGTTTGTAGTTGAACTCCTGGCTATGTTATGCTAATGAGCTATGACGCGGTTCAGCGACAGGCCGCGACAGCCAATGACTGTATAGAGGTCAGTGACCACAGCTAATGGGACATACTCTAGTCACTTCAATCACTCGTATCGCTTGCCGCTGCACACAAGCGATTCTCTGTCGCTTCAATCGCGCCGCGGCCTGTGTATTTGCCCGGTTAGAGTAAGATAACCCAAACTCCGCCCACTCAATGAAAAGGAGTGCGCTCTCGTTTGGTCTCTTTTAGGGGGCGTTGTCCCCTACTTCTTCTTGTCCCTCTGGAATTTGGTGACGGCTTGCATGGGATGTTCGCTACTGACATCTCTTGTCAGGTAGACCGACAGACAACTCTCCAAACACAATTATGCTGATGGCCATTTTAGAGGGTGGGGAAAGAAAAGGGAGGGGGGGAACATTCCCAGGGTTTTCCTAATGAATTTTATCGGCCATTTTTTTGGGCCACTGGAGAGAAGGAAATTCAGAGACGGTTTTACAAGGTTAATTAAAAATAGTGTACCATATTGTCACCAGCAAAGATAAAAGGTGAAAGTTAAGAAAAGGAGTGTGAAGTTCTAATGAAAACAGTTCCCACACTTTATTCCCTTAATCACTGATCACTCTTCTCTTGTTAATTGAAGATAATTATAGACTTTTAATTTCTTAATGTAGGTTAGGTGGGAGTGGCAGGCACGGGGAGAGGGGGCTAGGGAGGGCTAGTGTAAAAAGAGAGATAGAGCACAAGATGAGGGAGACATTAAGAACACTTAAATGGATACGGTTGTGGACTATGATGTTGAACACAGTCATTACTGTAGAAGGGACACAGAGAGTGGGGTGGCATGACTGAGTGACTCAGGAGTGTGTCTGTGGAGAAGGAAGAGACACCCTTGGAAAAGTAAATTTGATGGATGAATATAATTTGGGGACAATTTAATTGAATTTCCAGGTGCAGCAGGTATAACCAATTAAACCATTTACTTCTGTCACACTTCTAGCATGATCTTGGTGACTTGGGTATACCGTGCACAGTCCCATGAATTGACAGAGATCCCAGAAATGGGGTACACTCTCACACTTGTTCAAATTACTGCTCAGGGAATCAGTTAATAAGAATGAAACATTTTTAGAAGCACATCCGTATATACAAGGACATGGTATAAAGATAATAAAACAGACACAAAGCAGTAAAACATAGAAAAGAATAAACACAAGTCAGAATTTCAGTGCAGTATACCTGTTGATCGACCAATAGCCTACTTCCTGTGATGCACAAAATTCAAAGCTCTCTCTCTCTCTCTCTCTTTCTCTCTCTCTCTCTCTCTCTCTCTCTGATTTTTCAAAATTCCCTAGGATTCAGATCCTATTTGGTTCCAACATCTGTGAATAATCGCAAGAGCTCTGTCGACTTCATATGGATTTATGATAAATTTCACAGAATAACTAACAATGCATATCTTGGGAAGACATCAATAAATACTATGCCAATAAAGGCAGTATGTTACACGTCCTTTATCCATGTGGCTGCATTGATTTCTCTATCTAGAGCCTCAGTGTTTTTGTATGAACATGCAGTATACGGTTTGTGAAGCATGCTTTTTGATTGCATTCATCTCATTGCTTAAACAATGCACTTGTCATGCACATTTGAAGCATTGGATTACAATACGTAGATGTGATAAATGACCATTGCAGTGGGGATATCAATGGCATTCATTGAATCTGTATTGTTCTTTACTGTGCATAGCCCATTCTCTTTTCCACATCTATCTCTTTCGCTCTCTTTTTCGCACAAACAACACGTATCACACACACAAACACACACACACACACACACACACACACACACACACACACACACACACACACACACACACACACACACACACACACACACACACACACACACACACACACACACACACTAAAACGTAAAGCCCCACTCTGTGCATGTCATTGCTGTCCTTCTATTATCCAGACAGCCTGTTTTACCCATGAGTACCTGGCTGACAGATTTACTAACTCTAAGTCCATGTCAGTGGGCTTAGATCATATCAGGCCAGCCGTGACATGGATGTGCATGTTTATCCATCCACAAAACCCGAAGAGAGAAAATCGTGCTGTGTATACAGTAGGCCTATGTATGAATAAAATTTGATATCTGCTTTCTTGAAAAAAATATAAACTATTGTGTATATTTGTAGGGATGAGACATCATTGTGTGGGACTGAGGTATAGGCCTACCACAACTACTCGGTGCATGTAATGCAGGCCTATATTTGTACTTATGCAAACCCCACTGTTGCCCCACTGACACAATCCCTTAGCAAACTCACGCTGTGGGGGTGAAAGGTAAAGCGAGTCTCGGGTACAGTACACTCTTTTTCTGTTAAATCGTTTAGTATTCTTGCATTTACCAGCACCAGCACCAATCTGTGCATGCAGTCTTGAACTTCGGACACTTAGAATAGACTTCATTGTCATGTCAGCATGAAAATTGCCTTTGGTCTTACTGAATAAAGACACAAATAGACAAAAACACATGTATATATCGTTGCATCCACCCCCTCTCCAACCACCCTTCCCAGCATACACATCATACAAGTCTGGTAGTAGTTTCATACGCTGGCTAGCTCTAGCTTTTACATTGCACGTCTAGCTTTTCCATTGCTTTTTGACCATGGAAATTAGATTTGTTGAAAAAGAGTGTTTGTATAGGCCTATGTTTTCCTTGCAATGAGATATCTGTATATATCTCCCTGAGCGGAGCAGTTCAAATTCAGAGTGAAGAGAATGGGAAGAATCACCTAAAATGTTCATAGTTTTCCTGTCAACTACAGTTCTGTATAGACTGGCCAGTGTATTTTTTGGGGCCGTCCTATGATCTTTCCTGCCATTTGCACCACTCTGGACAGCCTGTTGAGTAGGGTGAGGTGGCCATACCAAACAGAAATGTTATGGGAAATGTCACTCTTTATAAGGCTTACATATGTCCTCTCCAAGATGCTGCAGCTTACTCCAAAGCCTTTCAATTTCCTGATTATAAAACCTTTGCCTGGTCTTGGCCCTATAACCCTGGCGCTGGCCTCAACATTCTCTGTGAAGTTAAGCATGATGCAGTCAATATATATGCCTAAATAAAAAAGTTGTGGTGACGGAACACCTGTACAGTTAAGAATTAGCTCCTTGGTACATTCAGTAGAAGTGAGCTAGTCTTACACCACTGCTCTAGTTTAAAATCATGATCCACAGATATGCGGTCATTCTGATAAAAGAGCCAGCAACATATCTCACAAAATTAAAATAATTGTGGTGCAGTGATATTTTATTTGTATTCACAGAGAACAACACAGGGGACAGACAGCAGCCTTGTGGGACCCCAGTGTTGAGGACAAGTTCATCTGAGACTAAGTCTCTGGAGCGTACTTGTTGTGGGCGGTCAGTTAAAAAGCTTCATTATTACTTTAAAATAACGCACCTCACCACCCACCTAAGACTATGAAAGAGAAAGAAATGTACAGACATTTGAGAGAGGAAGGTGTGAGAGACTGTTCCCCAAAGATAAAGGGGAATGGAAAAGAGAAAAAATGTAAGAGGGTGTGTGGCGATTAGCCAGTCTTATTCACAGATACCGTTTGAGATCCAGAGAGTTGTTGTGAAAAAGAATGCTATTATATGCTACACAAAACCCTTCTAACCTGTTGACAAGGTCTTTTGGCACCCTTTTCAGAACAGAACATGCGAGAGAATGTGCAACGAATATCAGATGAATAATTGATACATTTTTGTGTCCAGTTTTGGTGTGGTGTATCCTCAGCATCAGCACATACAAGGAAAAAGAACCGTATTCCTACTCACCTCCATTTGTTCCTCTGAGTGTACGAGTGTGTGCGTGGTGTCCTTACAGAGTATGTGTAATCAATAGGAATGATGATTAATGACCAATAATCCTGCTTATGTATTTCATTATGTTCCTAATGGAATGGGGTCATGATGATGGTTGTGGAGTGAGTGTGTGTGTGTGTGTGTGTGTGTGTGTGTGTGTGTGTGTGTGTGTGTGTGTGTGTGTGTGTGTGTGTGTGTGTGTGTGTGTGTGTGTGTGTGTGTGTGTGTGTGTGTGTGTGTGTGTGTGTGTGTGTGTGTGTGTGTGTGGCGCACACCCGCACATTTCTGTCTGCTTAGGGCTTTCTGGACATACACTGTGCTTACTATTCAGATTATGCCCACTGATTTAACTCTCACTGGACAATTCAACCGTTAAAACTCATATTCTGAGCACTGTGCTGAGGCCTTTCTTTCATATCACCATCCTATATCTATATCTACCCCCTCCCTTCAATTTCTCTCTCTGATCTTTCTTTTTTTCCACCACCCTCTAGTTTTCATTTCCCCATCTCTCTCCCTCTCTTTCCATTTCCTTTCCTCTCTCCCTCCCGTTCTCTTATTCTGGGGTGGCTTGTCGAGGTTCTGCTGAGTAGGCATATCATGAGTTGAGCTGTGGGGTAAGGCAGTCCTGGTGGTGCGCCAGCTGCTTCCATGAAACGCTTCATCAAAGTCAGCGACGTAGATGAGACGAATCCACAGGGCTTTTGAGTCAAGGAGGGAGAGAGAGAGAGAGAGAGAGAGAGAGAGAGAGAGAGAGGGAAAGAGAGAGACAGAGGAAGAGAGAGAGAACAGGAAGGGAAAGAGAGAGGAAAAGTAAATGAGCGAGGGAAAGAGAAGGTGGTGGAGGCAATCAGAGAGTGCTTATATACCTGGCTGTCTGCTCGTCTCTCATAACGGAGAGCTGAGAGGCGTAGCTGAGACAGCCCTCCCCCGATGGCCACCTTATACGGTAGCTAGATGTCCTTAGCCACCGACACTAACACAATAGCCATGATTACAGTATGACCGAGAGCGTGGACTCTGGAGGTGTGTATGCGCGTCCGTGCGTTCGTTCGTTCGTGTGTGCGTGCATGCATGTGCATGTTTGCGACACAGAATTTCCATCATACTCTGTTCGTGTCTGGAGATGGCAGGGGAGTAATGACCTCAGAAAAAAGAATTTCAACAAGCACACCCCCAGTATTAAAATACACTTTGTTCAATGGGGGCACCTTTACAATTGTAAGACCAAAACTGGGCATACATAAACAAACAACAAAGAATGGTTGCAAAGAACTCTTACACCACATGGGGCAGACCTAATAGTCTATTGAATTGAAACATAGTGTGCTGTTGACCATGACGAAAATGAGGACTCCAAGCCCTTCTATTAGATGATTTACCTCTTACCTTAACCTGGTTTACTCCTGAACCAGGGGTGCATTTCTGGAAAGCGTAGTTGTTAGTAGTTAGCAACTTCAGTAGTTGCCAATGGGAAATTGCATTGCATCCAACAAAGTAGCTAACAGTCAGCAACTACGCTTTTCAGAAATGCACCTCAGCTTTTCTAGTATAGACCCCATGAAATGATGAGTGACTCCAAATCCATGTAGGAAGAGGTGCATTCGTGCCTCTATGTGATCAACACGTGGGATGCCTTTAAACCTACTTTAACACTCAGTGATGTTATGGAAGTGCGGAGATCAAAGATTCGTCGCGTCATTCCTAAAGCAGGCAAGGTGACAGGTCCCTTTGTTATGTGGGCGGCTTTGTGAAGCTGGCTGTCCTTGTCAGCCCTCTGCTGCACTATCCCACACACACTACTACTGTCTGTGACATCTCCTCAGAGTGAACTCTTTGTGGGCCCCCCCCCCATACTATAACAGATCTACTCTCGCCCTGGGAGATTAGAAGCGCAGGCCTGAATGCGCTGAATGTTTTGACTGTTTGTTGGGAGAATATCACTCAGGCATTCACACACTTCATCTCCTCTTTTGTCACCCCTGTCAAAGGGGATTCAGACACACTCTCACTCCTCCCTCAAGCCCCACATACCGTACTCCCTGCTCAGACAGACACGGGAGGAGATTTGAATTGGGTGTGAAATATCGGCTTGTCATGTTCCCCCAGATTCACAGGGGTCTGTATCATATGCATTCTGTGGTTTTGCAATGTCACCTTTTTCCAGAGTAAGCTGAATTTTAATCCCCATTTCTTAAAGGGACACTGTGCAGGAAATGGTCAAAAACTGGGCTGCCTATTGCCAAATTTGATCTTTACATGAACTTGTTTATTTACTAAGCAATAAACAAATATTTTCTAGTATGGTCCAAGTACAGTCATTTTTGCAGCTAAAAATGGCTATTTTTGGAAATTCAAAATGGCGGACCATGGAGAAGATCCCCCTTTTCATGTATGAAAAGTTCAATTTTTCCAGTCATAATGGATACTTAGAATTTGATGGTGGTGGTAAGTATTCATGCAAAAGGTAACATTAGTGAATGGACAGCATGAATTCTGGAATTAAACAACTAAAAATCTCACACAGTGTCCCTTTAACATGCGGTGTCTGGTCAGGAAATACATGGTTCTAATCAAACATCACATCACCTTGATCCAAATGTACTACAATACTGTATGCTTCGTTGTGTAGTGGAGCGCTGCTCCTTTAAGGGAAAGTCTGACGCTGCGGCACACGTCACCACGCCGCTCGTAGAGGCTTATGGGAAGTCTCTTCATAAACACTGCCAGTGGCTAGTATTCGGTAAGCCTGCAAAGTCCCCCTTTGCGCGTTTCATCGCCACCGGCGAATGCTGTGGTTGCTTCTCCCCTCGCCGTCGAGAGGAGTGCGGTGTCCAGTTCAGATCTAGGAGATGTGGACCATTTCTTGTCCTCGTGAGTATGTGGACCATTTCTTGTCGCTGTTTATGTGCTAGCCAGCAGCTAGTGGCTAACTTCGCGTCTGCTGTTCTATAGGTTGTGATTCCAACTTGGCGTCTCTTACTTGGCTAGAGTGATCTCTTGCTTCTCCACTGGCAAGGACTTCGGTGGACAATACCAACGGTTACCTTGCGCTTTTCCCGTCTCCTGCACGCCGGTATGTATTATAGTGGGTTAGCTTGTGCCTTTACCCAGCCCTGACTGTTTGTTTTCGTACCATGGTTGCTAACGACGGCCATTATTATGGTTTCAGCGTGTGGTCGCTACCGGCGCCTCGGCCGTGCACCTCCGTATTGGCACTCCGACTGTGAGAATTACGCATCGGTGCAACCTCATCTCCGGGTAAGGTAACCTCTCGGCAGCAGAATCGTGTGATAGTGGGTGTCCTGCTAGCTTGGCTAACGCTCTCCTCCTCCCTCGCAGGTTGTATTCGTGTGGCCGTGGTCAGACACACCACGCGTTTAGGTGCACGAGCGGCGACTTTTAGCCCCGGCTGTGTGGTACCTCTGGAAGCCGGGAACCCGTATCTCGGCTGCTGCTCCGAACTGAAACTGTGTGTGTGTACTCCGGCGTGTGTGTGTGCTGGTGTGTGTGGTCAAATTACGGTGCGAGTGTGAATGATTGCGTAGAACGAATGGGAGTGTGGTACATCCACTAGTCCCTGGGCCACGAAGCTCATAGCGGTGTTTAAATTTGTTTTCCTTTTTCTTAGTTTGTGTTTGCCGTGTTATTTTCTAACCCCGTGTGCCTATTTTTGATTTAACCCTTTTTGTTTATGGTTTGCAGTGTTTTTGTTTTCTTTACTTTTTGTGGTTTGCAGTGAATTATTTATTTTCTTTCCTTTATTATTAACCCTTTGAGTTTGTACCTACCTGTGATGCCTAAGGTAAGCCCCAGAGACTAAAGTGTTGGTGTCTGTGCAATCCATTGGAGCCATTTCGGCTACCCCTCGTGACTACACTGTTTGTGGATCTGTGTGTGTTGTGGCAGAACACCCACCACACTGGTTGTGAACAAGAAAGCAGTGGGTAAACTGTTTGTGGATATGTGTATATCGTGGCAGAACACCCACCCCTGTTATTTATTGTGAACAAATGAGGAAACATTTATTTTTATACAAAGAGTGACAACATATTTTTATAATGAAAATAATAATAAAGATTTGAATTATTAATTGTCACCACTGTCTCTGTCTCCATTGTGCACGAACCTGTGTTTGCCTGGTAATCTATTGTGCGGGTACATTGTGTGTTGGTCCGGGGTATCTGTAACTACCCCTAATTCATTTCCTCCGGGGGCTCCACCCCCGGGGGTGGCGTAGTCGAACTACTTCCTGTAACGGTCTCGCCCACTACATTTGGGTTGGTCTACAGCTACTGTATATACTATTGTGTATCAGACATCTCATTCATACTGAATGCAGTGGCAGATGGCAAGTGTTTTCTTGTTATTATTTCTAATGAAAAATGATGACACGCAACTATAGAGCAGTGGTTCTCAAACTTTTTCATAAGCCTCCCAACACCCCCCAGACCTTATTGTAAGCCTGCCAATCCCCCCTTTCAAATTTAAAAATGAAATAGACTAATGCCCCCCAATGGGCTACTAAGCCCCACCTCCACTCAGCTGTATCCTTCCCAACGCCCCCAGGGGGGCTGTTGGGTCCACATTGAAAAAACATTATTAGCATAGTGAACTATATGAATCCAGACAGTGACATCATTTTGCCTTGTGAGTTGGTCTA
>NC_085878.1:20761001-20768501 GCF_034702125.1 Engraulis encrasicolus
CGTGCTTCCATGCTTGCGTGCATGCGTGCATGCGTGTGTGCATCTCAGTGAGTGTAAGTGTGCGTGCATGTGAGTGTCTATTCGTCTCCCCGGAGGGTGCCCGAGTGGAAAGGTGAGCTGTTTAGCATCTTACCCAGCATGCTTTGCAGGTGTCAGAGGTGGTGGCTGGCTGGCCAGTGGAGCGGCCACTGATGACACTTCAGAGCCCGTGGCAGAAGCCTGGTGCTGCTTCAGCCCTCGCTCTCCGGGGACCGGGGAGCCAGTCAAGGAGAAACAACCGTGTGTGTGTGTGTGTGTGTGTGTGTGTGTGTGTGTGTGTGTGTGTGTGTGTGTGTGTGTGTGTGTGTGTGTGTGTGTGTGTGTGTGTGTGTGTGTGTGTGTGTGTGTGTGTGTGTGTGTGTGTGTGTGTGTGTGTGTGTGTGTGTGTGTGAGAGAGAGAGAGAGAGAGAGAGCGCGCGCGAGAGAGAGAGAGAGAGATTGTGTGTGTGTGTCTGTATAGTGTGTGTGGTGTTTGCCTGTGGGGCTCAACTGAGTGTCATAAGTGTTCTCTATATGTGGCATATGTGTTTCAGCTATGGGGTGTGTGTGTGTGTGTGTGTATGTGTGTGTGCGTGCGTGCGTGTGTGCGTGTGTGTCTGTGTGTGTTCCCATTGGGGCACGTCTGTGTGAGAGTTCTCAGAGGTCCAACTGTGAGATGAATGGAATATGGGAACACTCTCTTTGTGTCCACGTCTACATGTGCTACGTGATACATGCACTGCATGGTACAGACATGACACGGCACTGTGTTTGTGTTGGTGTACGGTACAGTGTCTGTGTGTGTGTGTACTGTACATGTCTGTGTGTCTCATCTGCCTCTTGAAACTGCATTACAGACAACAAGACTGCCCTACAAAAGAAAAGTGCAGTATATAGGCTACGGTAAGTTTGAAATGGAGAAAAATGTGTCCAAAGCCTTGGTATTAGGTTGGATATTGTAGCTACTGCAAATTTGACAAATAGCAATAGCTCTGAAATGGGAAGCGTTTGGACCACACGGCTTTGTCACAGGACAAAGGAGGCAGTGGTGTAGTCTACGTAGAACGCAGGCATACGGAGTATACCCACTTCTAAATTTTAAGGGCTTCAGAAAACCCACTTAAAATAGATTGATCCATTATTTAGAATAGCATGAATATATACAGTATACCCACTTCAAAAAAATGCTCGAATATACAGTATACCCACTTCAAAAAAGTAGACTACATCGCTGAAAGGAGGTATACAGAAGACCATTTTCAGTATAAACTCAATGTTGACCAAATATGTACTTTACCTTTGTAGGGCAGAAAACAGATCCGCATAAGAGAAGGGGTGTATACTATACGTGTAGGTAAGGATGTCCCCCCACTTGGCCATTGCTCATATTATAATCCAGCGGATTTAGTAGCATGATTGGCCTTTGTTTTGTGTAGTGCAGCCAAATGAGCCATGCTGGTCATTTGTGGTAGCTGGCCTACTTACAGAGGCATAGTGATGTGCTGTGCATGGAGCCCCATGTTACATGTGTGTGCACATGTGTGTAAAAGGTTTTTTTCTACTATGTATGAGTATGTTTTGCATTTTGGGGGAGGGCGCGCGCATGTGTGTGTGTGTGTGTGCGTCCTGTGTTTGTGTGTGCATTTAGTGTAGGTATTCTATGCATGGAGCCTCATGTTATACACTATGTGTACGCACATGTAGCCTATGTAAAAGGGTTTTTTGTATGTGTGCGTGTGTATTGTATTTTGGGGGAGGGGTGTGTGAGGATGAGTACTATGCTGGCTGTTGCCTGAATAATTGTCCAAGTTGTTTTCCCTGTGTCCGTCTGTGTCTGTGGGTGTCTGTCCGTGTGTGTGTGCTCGTGTGCGTGCGTGTGTGCATACGTGCGTGCGTGCGTGTGTGTGTGCATGCATGCGTACGTAGGTGTTGGTGCGTGCCTGCATGTGTTGGCATTTGCTCTAGGCGTACGTACTGTAGGTGTATGTCTGAGTATGAAAGTGTCAGCAGCAGCTGAAACTACTATTTTACAGACTTTGTAATAGTGGGGTGTGGATATTGTTTTTTCTGTGCTAGTTATATGGTATTTATGTGTGTGGGTGTGTGTGTGGGGGGGGGGTTGTGCATGCATGTGTCTGTCTGTCTGTCTGTCTGTCTGTCTGTCTGTCTGTCTGTCTGATTGTCTGATTGTCTGTCTGTGCGTAGTGCGTGTGTGCATGCATGCGTAAGAGAGGTGGAGGCGAGGAAAAGAGAGCGTGTGAGAGAGAGAATTGAGGAAGCGCGAGAGAGACCATTATATGCATGCTCGCACCCATAGATGTGGAAGTGTGTGTACTGTGCTGTGCATTGCTTTGCGTTTCATTGTTAGCCAAGGCTGAGTTCGCCTCATCATTACTAGTGCTGTATCCAGGGGCTGGGTGGAGGGGTGGAGTAAGTCATGTGAGAGGCCACAGCTGTGTATTGGAGGTGCCATACTAACCCCCCTTTAAACCCCCAACACAGTCCACCGACCTCACCTATTCACACACACACACCAATACACGCTCACAAATCTGCACACGCACGCACGCACGCACGCACGCACACGCACACGCACACGCACACGCACACACACACACAGTCACTCTCTCTCTGTCTCCCTCTGTCTCTCTTTTCCTCTCTCTCTCTCTCTCTCTCTCTCTCTCTCTCTCTCTCTCTCTCTCTCTCTCTTTCACACACACACACACACACACACACACACACACACACACACACACACACACACACACACACACACACACACACACACACACACACACACACACACACACACACACACACACACACACACATGCACACACCTTACTCCATCTCCTCCTCTGTGTCTCTGCTCCTGTGTCTCTTATTCTCTCCTCTCTTTCACTCTTCCACTTTTCTACTTTCCTCTCCTCCCTTCCTCTCTCCTCTCAGGCTCATTTGACACTCGATTAGCTCACACCTGAGCTGTTTCCTCTCACATACATCAGCCCGCTGTCTGTCACAGAACGAACACCTGAGACTCCCCGAACTCACACACACACACACACACACACACACAGACACACAGACACACAGACACACACACACACACACACACACACACACACACACACACACACACACACACACACACACACACACACACACACACACACACACACACACACACACACACACACACACACAGATAACGTGAGCTACTCTGTTTTTAACTCACTCATGCACTCAGTGATGTTGTTGTGGCTCATGAGAGTCTAGAGTTTAAACGTCCATCCTTCCACTCACATTAGTCTGTCTGCTCCTTTGTGAAGCAGTGCAAATACACCAGCACTCGCCGCTTATTTATGGGTTTGTTTGTAATAGCATGAGCCTCATTTGCACTACTGTCATCTCCCATCTAATTACCCTCTGAACAAATTCAGCTGTTTGTCAATGGTTTTGTGTGTGTGTGTCTCAGTGTGTGTGTGTGTGTGTGTGTGTGTGTATGTGTGTGTGTGTGTGTGTGTGTGTGTGTGTGTGTGTGTGTGTGTGTGTGTGTGTGTGTGTGTGTGTGTGTGTGTGTGTGTGTGTGTGTGTGTGTGTGTGTGTGTGTGTGTGCGTGTGTGTGAGTGTGTGTGTGTGTGTGTGTGTGTGTGTGCCTGCGCACGTGCGTGCGTGCGTCTGTGTGTGTGAGTGGGCATGCATATGTCTGTCGATCTGTCTGTCTGTCTGTCTTTCAGTCTGCCTGCTTGTCTGTCTACCGGTCTGTGTCTGCTGTGCACTGTTCTGGAAGAGATCTGAAAAATCCTATAATGTTTTGTTTTTTTTTCAAATCGAACATTTCTACAAAATCCCCCATGATCATGTTTCAGGTCTTTCAATGGTTCTTCAACAGGCCTACAGGCCTACATTTCTAAAGGTATCGCTAGCAAGTCTTTGCAAAAACAAATTGATTTTAAGGGCTTGCAAATCCTGAAAAGCTAGCGAATCCCTGAAGGTTAGCTGATCCTTAAAGGTTAGTAAGCTAGTTATCTAAACACAAGTAGAGCCATATGCACTTGTACAGTAGTTCTCTTAATGACACCAAACTACCTTCACTGAATTCTTCCCTTAAAAGCAATAGGTAGAGTAGAAAGTAGTAAGAAAAAAGAGTAATTCAAAGCAAAGTTTGAATTTGAACAATGTAACAATGTACCTTACGTATCACCTCCAATGTATTTCCCCAGACATGTCTCCCCAGAGGCAGAGGCGCTGTGATTGGGCATTGACTCAGTACAGGCTATTTAGTCTTCAGGTGGTGATAGCCTTTCAGAGCACGTCATCTCACTGGACCATCAAACAAAAAGTAATTATTTGGTCCCCAGTAAAAAAGGGAATAGTTCAAGGGTGTGATTATGGAAACCATTGATTTCAATTACCTAATGTACACCCTCTGCTAAGGCTTTCACAGACAAACTGCATATTAATAGCCTAATTAAAAGTCAGTAAGTAGCTGGGTCAGAATCACATTTTATGTTACAGTGTCGTTTTTATTGTGAATAACATATTGGGCAGTAATTATGGCCCGGGCTTAAGGAGTTTGGCATTCGGTTTGATAAGAGAGGTGAGCTGTGGGTCAACTGCTGCCTCTTGACATGATAATTTGACATTAAAAGTTAGAATATATAGAAAATCCAGCTTCTTTTTTAAAGAGCCTGTCTCAGAGTTGGCTCCTTCAAGTTCTCTCTGTCCACTCCAAATGACTGATCAGAGCATTATTGGAAAATATTATGGGGGTGAGGTCAGCAGTCAATGTCTTTTGAAAGATAAATGTGCTATGCATACATATTCTATGCAGAAAGTAAGCTGACGTCCAAGACAAGTCAAAGACTTGAGTCTGCACTTCAGTACCACCCTGACATACAGCATAATAAACCCCCTTCCAGCAGTATTACCCCCCTTGAAACTTAAGTAGCCTATATAAAGGGAAATATCTACATGATCAAGCATTATTTTACAATAGATAGCTTGTGGTTGATACAAAGCAAAATGAACAACAACATAAAAAAATACACCATGAGAGGAAAAACATGGAAAAAAGGCCAAATTTACAGTGCACTGCTATTGAAAGTCTTTACTTGATATCCGAGTGGCGATCTAATTTGCCTCAAATGCAGTAAACCACAAATGGATTTTTTTTATCGGGCATGAATTACCTGTTACATCACGTTTCTCTTTCATAAAGGTGAAGAAAGAGGAGCTGTCTGGGGACACCAGAAATACTGTTATTAGCAAAAAAATAGTCCCCCAAATGATAAGAGGTAATCTCAAAAGGCCTAGGTATACGTTATATGGTACAGTTCAGAAATCTGCCAAAAATGGAACTGCAAAGAACCTCCTTGGATGGCTTGGATTTATGACAGAAGTCAGCAAAGGCTGATGCAAATTGTGGAAAAAAAACACCAGATCTAACATCTACAGACCCAAAGGCAGACTTGGAACAAAGCCTACACAAAGCAAGACTTTTTGGGTGGAGACCACGGCAGACGCTATTGCTTAAAAAAAGCCATAATAGGGAAAAGAAGGAAAAGAACACCCTACCAAAATCAAGCATAGTGTCAGATCCATAAAATATTATGGATCTGACACTATGCTTGATTTTGATAGGGTGCTCTCTCTTTTCGTTTTTTTTTAGTGTTACTTCTTTGTTGCAACTGGTATTGGAGGCCTTGACCGTATCACAAGTATCATGACAGGTATTACAGGTATCATCATTTGAAGGGTTTCTTTGCAAAACGGTGTATCCACCATTTTTGACTTTTGCATTTTATTATTGGAAATGACGCTTCAGACGTCCTAGCTCCTTTGTGTGAATTCTTGCCATTCAAATATTTTGGGAAAATACTTTTTAAACCTATGTAAAATGCATTTTGCAATGCAATGCAATGGCATGTCCAATACAAAATGTCAATTTCCCAACATTCTATAAAATGGAGATACACCGTTTTGCAAATAAACCCTTCATTTATAGAAAAAATGTTTAACTCCTGGCAAGTTGGCTTGAGATTAAGATCTTATGCGCTCGAGCAATACAAAAACCCAACGCAGATATGCAAACTGCACACTGGTGTAAAAGGAAAAAAACACATTGTTCTAAAATGACGAGCAATGATTCCAGCTGTAAATCCAGTAGATAATATTGGGGGAATATGAACTCTGTAATTAGAAGAAAGACTCTTGCACCCATTGAAGAGGTTGAACAAATTTTAAAGTAAGATTAGGGGGAAATACGACCAGAGAAGTGCAAGGAGCTGTCTTTGCTGTCTAGGAATCAGGCTTGTACAAAATTCTGAATTGAAGTTCAAAGTAATGCCATAATACGAACACTAGGTGGTGGTGGAAGCAGCCCAACAGGTGCCGGGAATAGACACATACTGATAAATATACAGCACCATCCAGTGTTCCCATGATGTCATTACCTTGAATTTCTATGAATTTAATCTACACCACCCATTGAGAGTATGGAACACCACCACCTAGTGCTCATATTATGGCATTACTGTGAATTTCAATTCAGAATTTACAAGTCTGCTAGGAATGTGCACCCAAATGTATAAAGGAGGGGTGCGAATATTACTGTATATGCCCTTTTTTCTTTTTCTTAAACCTATTTTGAAAACACATTTTCTATTCTAAATATCTTCAGACTTCCAATTAAAAGATCTTGCAGATAAGAGTCGTGTATATTTCCACTTTTTTCTGTGACATGACTGAAGTACACTGAGCATGGTACCGTCCTGTTCCGACTGCTCCCTTGGGGCACCGTTTGGAGCTTCCCCCTTGCACGAGTGAGGCATACATGCAATTTTGTTGTGAGCAGTCAACACTGTGTGCTGAGGAGTACTGTGTCACAATGAAATCGGAGTTTCACTGGTGGGATTTCACTTCACTTTCAGAAGTAGTTTCTGTGTCAAGTGTCAAGAGTATTATATTTTTTTTCTATGTTTGCATGTTCCTATTCACACTGACATTAAACAGTCATCCCCAGAATGTACACAGTGTACTGTAGGACTGAATGTAGTAGTCCATGTATTCAGGCAGGCCCGGGAGGTCTTGGCAGACGACTCCAGAGTGCAAAGCCTCCTGCTGTGGACTGAGAGCCAGTCCTCTATCACTCCCGGAGAGCGACGCTTTGCTGATTCATTTAGCCGTGTCAGGGCTGAGATGTATGTGGAGCAAGTGTGTGTGTGTGTGTGTGTGTGTGTGTGTGTGTGTGTGTGTGTGTGTGTGTGTGTGTGTGTGTGTGTGTGTGTGTGTGTGTGTGTGTGTGTGTGTGTGTGTGTGTGTGTGTGTTTCTTTGTGTATGTGTGAGTGTGTGTGTGTGTGTGTGATTTCCTCTTTTTCTCCCCCCCCTGACCTGGCAGTCCGTCTGGCCGTCCATCCTCCCCCAAACCCCACCCCACCCCCGCGCCGTGCTACTCTACCCAGCAGGCCCGTGGTGAAATA
>NC_085878.1:20778501-20788501 GCF_034702125.1 Engraulis encrasicolus
GTCATTGACGACAAAGCTGTCATATCAAAATCTACAATACTCTGCGGGAAGTCAGTTCAATCAGCCCATTGTGCTAGCAAATTGCTACACGATACCTGACAATATGGTCTGATTTGATCATTTTAAGTAGTCCATTGCCTATGTTGAGCTCCGGCATGGAAGGCTACAGCATTATTTCTCCAGTCTGCTTGTGAAGAGGTGTTTGTGTTAATGACGTGGTCTTTAGAGAGCGCGTCTCTGTGGACGGCTCCCAGTGGACTCCCATGCTGACACCCTCCTCCTTGTTTACGAGACGTTTTTATCACTGACGCTCAGCAACGGTGGATTCCTGTTTAATTAAAAACTTGGACCACTTCCCGAGGGCTTCTGGGTAGCCCTCCATAGATCTGAGTGGCAGGGAACTAGAGAGAGGAAAAATGAAACTGCACAACACCTTAGAAGTATAGGCAGAGCTTTGGAGCCAAACTGTATGCTGAGCCAAAGAACATGAAACCATATTGCATGAATCAGCAGTTACTATTCTCTCAGAAAAAAAGTATTGGAACCAGCATTAACTCTTTCCTCTTTCCATATTTTCAAATATGCACTTATCTCCTCTCTCTCATGCTGACTAGATGGGGAGATTTCTGAGATGATTTAAAAGGTGAGGTTTCATTGACCATCTAATTCACACTGGGCTTCCATGTGGAGTCAGTACAGTGTATTCTGTCCGGTATGGTTTCGAATGCATGTAAACAGATTAGTAATTAGACACCAATGGACAATGATCTCACTCAAACCTGCTCTGCAAATGATGCAAGAAAACAGGTCTACTTTCTGTGCATGCATGACCCGGCTGATATCTCCCAATGAAACCAATACATATTCTACAAATGTATGTCAGGCTTTTTGTGTTTGTACTGATATACAGTAGTGATACCCCAACAAGGCCTCCTGTTTGAAAGATACAATCACTTGCTTAATTGCACGTCGCATAACAAGATATACAGCAGAGTTGTAAATGGTAAAAACAATAGGCATCAGTGATGCGCGGGCTGACCCAAAGTCAGCGGGCGCTTGCTGTTAACCGTGGTCGACCGCAGGCACGGGTTATGAAATCTTATTTTTAATGATATTCTGGTCGGTTTCGGTCTGTCAGGACCTTTGAAATTATGCCGAATTTTATAGTAGGCTAGTCTATAGGCTATAGTCTACTTTAGTAGACAGAGACATTTTTCTTCGAAATAGATCAAGTTTATTTGGCTGACAATGATGGTGCCCCACGAGCTCTGCAGGAGACTTAATGAGGCTCCTGCGTCGGACGAATCCTCTGCACACAACTGGTGCAGCAGGTGCAATCATTGAGTGCATTTAGCAGAACACAGAGGGTGCTCTCTACACAATTCAATGATGGATAGGATAGCCTACATATTTATTATACAATAATGGCTTCACGCTCCTGTGTTGCTCACAGAGTTTGTTTTCATTTCCTTTGTCATACCACGGCTACGAGGCAATCCACTTGACTGGCTCCATCGGCTCACCAACTAGCATTTTCTGTGCACATGTGAAGTGTACCCAGACCCCTCGGAAGTGAACCATGCTGAGACCTTTATTGACATGGTCTTATAAGGTCCGTTGTGCGTTGCCAATGACGCTAGGATGTTCATAAGACGCACGGCTACTTTTTAAAAAGCGGGTTGGGAAGCGGGGCGGGTGAATATTTTATCATAAATATTTCTTGTGGTCAGGACAAGCGGGCGGGCTAGGGAAAATAACGGTTGGTTTTGTCTTGTTTTTTCGTCGATCACTGATAGGCATGCCCAATTTCAAGGGAACTAAAAAATACATCTAGCAGCTATGTGTCGGAGTACACAAAAACATATTTAAGAAACATTGAATTACCACATTTATGTATGTTCACTTTGAGGTGCTGTTTTATTGGACCATATCCTGCAAATTAAGGTATTTCGGCACTGGGCCATCATTGTTGTGTCCACACATGCTGGTTAGCATCCACTACAGCAACCTGGGTTTTGCACATTAGCCGCAATACAGAGGTACCCACTGGAAACGGAGATTGGCAGAGTCCGTCATTCTGCGGTCTACAACATATACAGTGCCGTATAATAGAATAATTATTAGACCTATATCTGTTTTTAGGACATAGGGTAGACTTGCTGGTATATAAAATAATTTAAAAAAGACCATCCCACCTCAGACTACTGCTGTCTCCATGTGACAGCTACATCTTCACTTCTCATTAAACCTCCACTACCATACGGGTGCTACTATCAGTCATCAGCATGCCCACATACTTATGTTGATGGGTGCATGCTCCTGCATATTCTGGGATGTTTATGAGGGGATTTGCCCCCACGGTAGCCTACACGACTGCAGGTCCAGGAGAGGCAGCGTTGCCCTGGAGATGGGAGTGCAGTAAGTAGGGAGGCTCATTGTTATGCCAAGCCTGAGCAGCATCAAGGCCCCCCTCTTCACTCTAAGCTGTTTCTGATTGGCACGATTCCCCGAAGACACGCTCGCACCCACCCAACCCACAGCTATATACCCTGTGCCTCTCCGCTTCATCCCCTGTCACTGACACTCAAGCCAGGAAAGTACGGTAAGGCATGACTATAGGATATGGGGATGTACGACACATTGGAGTAGATAGGAGGAGGATTTCTTTTTCTTTTCATTTTTTGGAGGGGGATGGAGGCTGGTGCTATAGACTTGAAGAAATGCATTGAAATTCATGCAGGTAGTGGTAATTTACAATGGCCATTTCATTCAAAGGAAGAAAGAGAATGCTGAGAGAGTGACAGAGAAGAAAGGGGAAATCAGAAAAAAAAGAGTTGATGCTGTTTGTGGAGGTAATGATGTTACGCTGGGAAAAGGGGGGCAGGGAGAGCAGGAAAATAAGCTTTATGAGCTAACGCAAACAAGCGAAAGAGAACACATGAGCAGAGATGCAATTACAGTACTAAATAAAACAGCAGCAATAATGTGTCCAATTGCTGTGTGTGTGTGTGTGTGTGTGTGTGTGTGTGTGTGTGTGTGTGTGTGTGTGTGTGTGTGTGTGTGTGTGTGTGTGTGTGTGTGTGTGTGTGTGTGTGTGTGTGTGTGTGTGTGTGTGTGTGTGTGTTGTGAGAGAGGAAGAGAATGAGGGGGAGAAATAGTGTGTGTTTTATGAGAGAGAGAGAGAGAGAGAGAGAGAGAGAGAGAGAGAGAGAGAGAGAGAGAGAGAGACAGTAGTGAGGGAAGGGGGGGGGTGTTGACAGCGACAGATAGTCTGTGTGTAATTAGAGCAGTTTACTAACAGGGCTTTTGTGTTCAGGAGGCCCTTAGGCTTCCCTTTCAAGCAGCACGGAGCAGAGAAGCGGAGCGGAGAGGAGAACATGACAGTTGCTGATGAATCTTAAACACTCTTTGTTCCCTCGTGGGCGACACAAAGTAATATCCCAAAATAAATAAATATATTAAAAATGGGAATAAAAAACACTTTCTCTTTCTGAGACCAAATGGCAATAGGAAAACTCTGGAAGATTTCAGATTTAATTAGGCCAATTATGACCCGGGGCCCTTTAATTGGGGTTGAAGACCTGCTTTCAAATCCTTGTCGATGCTGCTCACAGCTAGGATGCAAATCTTGATATTTGCTTTGAATGATACTCACAGGTAATAGTGCTTAAAAGGGTCTGTAAACATACGTATACACACACCAACACTGACACACAAACACAGCACGCTAGGCATGCATGGACACTGCAGAAATGCACACACATGCACACGCACATTCACACGACATGAAGTACACACACTCAAGGCACTCAATATCACTCAATATCACACACACTCACACATCTATAGCTAAATAAGTTCCCGGGGAGCTGAGAGTGTCTTACTGAAAAGGGAATGTAATTACTTGTAGTGACTGTCATAGTGACGGGAAAACTTGTTGGCACCATTTCGGAAAGCCTCATTGCCACCCCTGAGCAGAGGCAACATCCTCCATACACTCCAGTCTTATCGCCCAGATTACGCTGATTGCCTTGAAATCGAATGACAGTGCTGTGTAGTTTGAGTCGCGCACACACACACACACACACACTCTCTCTCTCTCTCTCTCTCTCTCTCTCTCTCTCTCTCTCTCTCTCTCTCTCTCTCTCTCTTTTTTCACTCTCTCTTTCTCTCTCTCTCTCTCTCTCTCACAAACACACACACACGCACGCGCACACACACACACACACACACACACACACACACACACACACACACACACACACACACACACACACACACCTCCCTTCGGCAGAAGCTTCATATTGTGCCTTATTTGATTAACATGCATTAGTGTGACCGATGGAGCAGTGTCAGTGAGGAGGGAGAAGGTCTGTGGCACGGCCCCTCTTTCCCAGCAGGCAGGCGGCATGCATTAGGCGTGGTGTCACCGGGGATGGGGACGGGTGGCCAGAGGCAGACTTTCCATTAGGCAAACCTAGGCAATTGCCTGGGGCCCAGACCAAATCTGTCCTCCATAGGGGCCCCAACTGTCACACCAGTAGCGATAAACGCTCACAAAAAGTAGGCGGGGCCTTCATTTTTCACTTGCGTAAAGTAATTGAAGATATGTATGGGGCAAAACACTAAAATAAAACAAAAAGACATCATTGTATGCCCCTACATAATGACTTTCGAGGGCCCTATGTTTATAGGGCCCCAAAATGGCTAAATCGGCTGCTGTGGGTGGCGCTGGAGTGGTGTGCCATGCTGTGGTGTAATGTAATCTGCCGTTGTGGAGTCCACGGTAAAATTGGCAGAGATAGAGAGATTTAACACTCACCTAGTTTGTTGGTTCTACTCCTTGAGTGTAGCATTAACACGGGCGGCAACATTTGTTGTGTGGTGGCAGTGGCATGTATTTGATGTGGTGTCACTGTGGATGGTGATTATGTTGTTGGTGCAGTGTATGTGGTGTGGCATCATGTGTGCTCATAAGTAATTGGAGCGATCATTCAACTCTTAGATAGTCAAATTGGACTCATGTATTCAGTTGGTCCTCTGAGTTTTGAATTGAACATAATGCAAAATTTGCTGTGGCCTTATTTGGTGTAGGGAGGAGTTGTGATGGTCTGTGGCAAGCCACCTCTTTTCCAGTAGCAGTGGTGGCAGTGGCATGCTGATGATGGTGGCACAACGCAGAGTGGTGTGGCAATATTCCGAATCACAGTTAATTCAACAGTCGAATTTAAAACCTCATAGTCTTGGTTTGTAGTATCAATCTTTTCCTGCTGGGACTCTTTGGATCAAGGAATATTTTCGCAATCCCCTATCCTCAATATTCTACATGCCAAACATATTTTGTCCATTTTTGGTTCATTTTTTCATTTAAAATTTACAGGAAAAGCAAAAAAAACACCATTTATCAACCATTAGGAGTGAAATACTGAATTATGTTAAGATTTGATTTTTTTTCAATTTTTATTTAAAGTCCCTCTGGCTTAGACACACCCTGGCTGTCCTGATCCCCACTTTGTGAGCCATTGTTCTAAGTGTAAATGAACACTGCAGAATGTGTGTGGCAGGCAGCAGCGGTGGCGGCATGCATTTGACGCAGTGTCACTGGAGATGGATGTAGTAGATCGGTGATGGTGATGGTGGTGTGGTGTGGGTTGCAGTGTGGCGCATCCTGCAGCGGCCTCTACTGCGTGCGTGCCAGCGCGGCCTCCTAATTGATTCCTGGGGAGCTGCCTGGCCAATCAGCTGTCATTGTGCCACAGCGACAGAGGCGTGCCTGCAGCGTCAATACTCCAGAGATGGGGATGGCTGAGTGCGTGAGCTGCCGAACTTATCAGTTTGAGAGAGAGAGAGAGAGACAGAGACAGAGAGAGAGAGGGGGGGGGGATAAAGAGACGGACTCAGGGAGAGACAGTGAGAATATGAAGTATTTGGGGAGAAAAAAGAGAGGAGGGAAAGAGAGAGAGAGAGAGAGAGAGAGAGAGAGAGAGAGAGAGAGAGAGAGTAATGAGGAGGTGTGGTGGGGAGACGAGCTGAGAGACAGTGAAAGAGTCAGACATAAGCTGACAGGGACAGAGCAAGAGAAGGGAGAGGTGATTGTGATACAACAGTTGTCCTCGGATGTGAGGCAGCGTTAATCGTTGGCGGCATCAAAAGTGTGTTGAAGGCATTTACAGTTTTCAGCAATGGAATGAACAACAGAGGTCTGATTTGAAGATCTTCTGTGTTTAGTTTGGTTCTCTATTCAGCCCCATGCTTGTGTCAAATGCGTTTGGTCATGTGTTTTTGTCCGATGTGTTTTGTTTTGTATATTCTGCGTCTCCATACCTCTGTGTCTCCTGCCCACTCACTTTGCAATGTAAATGACTGAATGATAGAGTGAGGGTAGAGCGAGAGAGAGAGAGAGAGATAGAGAGAGAGAGAGAGAGAGAGAGAGAGAGAGAGAGAGAGAGAGAGAGAGAGAGAGAGAGAGAGTGGCAGATAGTAGTGTGTGTGGGAATAAGAGGGGAGGGCAAAGGCAAAGAAAACACAAGCTCTTGAGGATGAATGTAATGCTACGAGAACAGAGTGTTTACAAAAGATAGGATCTGCAAATGAAGCAACACGGCAGCCGGCAGAGAAAAAGCAAAGGAGTGAGGAGGAGGTTGGTCGGGGAGGACTGGAGTGGAGAGGAGAGGAGTAGAGTGGAGAGCAGAGCAGAGGAGAGGAGAGGAGAGGAGAGGAGAGGAGAGGAGAGGAGGGGAGGAAAGGAGGAGAGAGGAGAGGAGAGGAGTGGAGAGGAGAGGAGAGGAGAGGAGAGGAGAGGAGAGGAGAGGAGAGGAGAGGAGAGGGGGGTTAAGGAGAGGAGTGGATGAGTTGAATAGAGCAGAGAAGTTCGATGAAAGGATGGGGAAAGCGGGGGATGATAGAAGAGAGGTTGTGAAGGTAAGGAAGGAGAGGAGGATAAAGGATGTGATATTATTGGATTTATCTTCATGAAGTAAGTTAAATAATGAAACATACTGTATAGAGAAAAAACTAATTTAGACCTAAATTTACAAATAATGATACAAAATAATTTCACACCTTTTTTACCTTGTATGTATATTGGTACAATGGTTCAATGCGACCAATGATTCAATGCCACAGGATTAGTAAAAACAGCTTATAGAAATTATACTGTATGTGTGGATGGAAGTGCACTGGAGAGGGTGAGACAGGCAAACTGTCAATCAGAAAATACCACCTTAAAGGGACACTGTGCAGGAAATGGTCAAAAAAGGTACTGCAACTATGCTGCTCATTGAAACTGTGTCGCCTATTGCCAAATTTGACCTTTTCATGATAGTTTACAAAGTAATAAACTAATATTTTTTAGTATGGCCCAAGTACAGTCATTTTCGCAGCTAAAAATGGCTATTTCTGGAAATTCAAAATGGCGGACCATGGAGAAGATACCCCTTTTCATGTATGAAAAGTGCAATTTTTCCAGTCATAATGAATACTTAGAATTTCATGGTGGTGGTAAATATTCATGAAAAAGGAAACATTAGTGAATGGGCAGCATGAATTCTGGAAATAAACAACTAAAAATCTCACACAGTGTCCCTTTAACCTGTACATACTACTTTGCCCTTGTTGTGGTCATACTGTACATGTACCGCTTGACATTGACACACAAAGCCGCCAATTGCATGTAGAAATCTGCTTTGGCGGGTAACAAATTGTGCCGTACATTTATCGGACTGTGTTTGCTATTAAAAAGGAATCAAATCATATTATGTTATAATGTATATAGCTGTTATAATGGTTACGAAAGTATGAGTATTGAAAAGGCTGAATGTCTAGTGAGTCAGGAAAACCACTTGCCATAATGGCCGGCAAGCAAAAAGGTTTATGTCAAGCACTGACATGTATGTTCTGTATATAAAATTCTTTTCCCTTGTAGAATAAACGTCTTCGTATTGGTTTCCATTCCCTTTTGCACAGACATGTTCCCCAAGGACAAATGTGATGACACAGAACACTTGGAGAACTTAAAGGAAAAAGATTAATTTCAAAGTCTTTTGTTGCTTGGCACATTTGATTGAACCTCTCATGAAACACACAGATGTGTATGCTGTATGAAGCTTCCATTTGGCCAGTCCATTGGCATTCACTAAGGAGGTACTCTGGTCCAAGTTCTCGCATATTTCCTCTCCACCCAGACAGGTAACCTTCATTCACATAATATAGGCCTACAGTAAAGAATTCCGTCTCGAAAGCCTATAGGCAAGGACAGGAGGAGTTGAGAAGTGGGGCGAAGAGCAGAGCGGCGGGGAGGAATAAAAGTAATGGAGGACAGAGAAGAAGAGATGAAAGAGGAGGAGAGAGAGAGCAGTGGAGAGGAGAGGGAGCAGACGTGAAAGTAGAGGAGATGAGAGAAGAGGGGATGAGTGGAGGACAGCCAGTTGAAATGAGAGACGGACTGGAGAGCTGAGAGGTTATAGAGGAGAGTGGAGAGGTAGGAAAAGGGTAGAAGAGAAAAAGAGATGTGGCTAGGAGAAATGTGGATGGGTGAGGGAAAGAAGATGGGAGGACGAAGAGGCTGTGTACTCACTCAGTCTCATGCTTTCACACCCCACCAATTCATGCTCTGAATAGAAATGATGGCTGGACAGCCATTTCTTATTCTCTCAATCTTCATTTATCTCTCTCTGCCTTGCTCCTCTGAATTTCTCTCTCTCTCTCGTTCTCTCTCACTTCTCCTGATACTGTTGCTCTTTCCATCACTTTTACTCTTGGTCTTTCTCTCTGTCTTACAACTCTCTCTCTCTCTCTCTCTCTCTCTCTCTCTCTCTCTCTCTCTCTCTCTCTCTCTCTCTCTCTCTCTCTCTCTCTCAGTCTCTCTCACTACCTTTTTCACTACCTGACCACATCTTACTTCATGGTTCATTTCCCTTCTTTTTCCTTTTCCCTCCACTTTTCCATCTATTAATCTATAAATATACACCTCTATTCTCCTCTTCTATCAATCGTTATCTTCCTTCTTCTCTCTCTCTCTCTCTCTCTTTCTCTCTCTCTCTCTCTCTCTCTCTCTCTCTCTCTCTCTCTCTCTCTCTCTCTCTCTCTCTCTCTCTCTCTCTCTCTCTCTCTCTCTCCATCCCTCTCTCTTTTGGTCTTGTCTGAAATTGCGAACAGAGCATCTGGTAATTGAAGATCATTGTCTGTCTTCAGGCCCTGCGGATTTGCAATGCCTTTTTCCTCCACACCACACGTCCCCATCCTACCCCCCGCCCCCACGCAAGCTCATCTGTGCGACTCTCTTTTCCACCAGCAGGCCAATTTCAGCTCCCCTTTTTGTTTGCTTTTTCCCCTCCCCATAAACTCCGGGAGCCTTTTCGAAATTGGATTTTCATTTGAGAGGGTGCACACATTGTGTTTATGCCCGCCCCCCCCCCCCCCCCCCCCGTTCCCATCTATCTCTCCCTTCCTTTTGTCCTCTGTTGCTCATTCACGCCACCCCCCCTCCCCCATATCGTCTCTCTCTCTCTCTCTCTCACCCTCTTTTTCTGTCTTTCACCTCACGCATGCCTTTCATGAGATCTTACTCCCACAACAGGTACCCACCCACCCACCAAAAAAAACAAAAAACTAAATACGAGTTAGACGATTGATTTGCCCTTTCAGCTATATACTGTAAATCAACAGGTTAATGCGTTGGCATTTCACACGTGTGGGGATTTAATTGGAGCTTTGATGTGTGTGTGCCTTGTACTTTTATGCTGTGGTGATGAACTGTGTGGGTAGTACTGTGCCACGATTATAGTAAAAGCAGCCATAAGTGGTCTCCTCCAGGTTGTATAGGGAGCTACAATTATGTCACCGCTGCTCTATACATCTGCCTGGACTCCTTTGCATGCTGTGTTTGGTGTCATAAAATTAATTGGGGACATAAACAATGGCGGCGGGTGGAGGGGGGGGGGATGTAGGTGGCTGGGATGGGGTGAATCCTGCAGTGACGGAGAAGGGAGGAACGACTGTG
>NC_085878.1:20791001-20803501 GCF_034702125.1 Engraulis encrasicolus
TGCCACTGTCAAGATGAAACTTTGCAGCTGGAGTGCAGATGGAAGGATAGGAACTTCACGGCGACCAAGGCTTAGAAAAATATTCAAGCTCTTTTTATTTACTTCTGACACCAAAACAAATATGCACGAGGGCACAATGAAAACTTTCTAACAGGACACGGCAGCGTTTCTAACTTACTCTGATACATCAGCAGCATCTAGCTACATTGAAATTTACAAACTAAGACTGCGCAGAGCCAGCTACCTTCTGGTCTTCAGCTGCTCCTTGTTCGCGCACCTGTCTGTCTCTGATTCTGAATCTCCCGTTCACCGAGTGACACGGACATTTTAAACACACCCTTCTCTTGGGCAAATTCACTAACTACATTCAATTATCCAATAGCTACACAGCTTCACGATTGCTGCCAACACTGCTCTTACCGTAATAGCATACTCTGCTGCCGGTTTACAAAAGTCACAAACACAAAACAAAAGACAATTGCCCTGCGCACATATTACACATTCCCCAAATCCCCGTGATATATGAAAAAGTTGACCATGTCATCAAAACAGTTTACTCATTCAAATATACAAGTTAAACCCAGTCTCCCCCCACAAGTCATTGATGGAACGCTGCCCCCACGGTGCGCATTCCGCGATGCAGACATGACTGGCGGAACAAAGTTCATCATGCAAAGTTCTCGGCCGCGAGCCCCTCATGTGTTGCAACTTTCGAGATCCGTGTGCGAGTGTATGTGTGCGTGTATGTCTGTTCAGTCTATGAAGTTCATCCAACAAGCGTCAACTTTGTATAAGTCCTTAAAACCAGTGAGAAGGGTTAGACTACCTTCTCACACCTTCATATTGCAATGTTTCTGTCACGCGATGCTTAGGTTCATTTTATGGTGTCCTGTGGTGTGACTGCTCTTATAGAAGGAAAAAAAGTTTTTTTATAAATGAAAACACATATTAAGATTAAACACAATATCATTATCAAGGTAGCATGAGCTCAGATGTCAGTCATGTATACAAAAGGATTAAAATTGCCATAATGCAGTGAATTTCCTGTGGTGCGACTTCATTTTCCTGCTTTGTGACATGCCTATGGAATGTGTTGATGCAGGACACATTTTCTCAAAAATGGCAAAAATTAGGCGAAATTCCACTGACCACTAAGTGCTTTATTTTTTTCTATTTTATTTCCAATTTTTTCAATCAATTTTTTCAGGAATTGGAAAAAATAAAATTGGGGGCGTTACGCCCTTAAACGTCAACCACCCATATACAGAATTGTTTTAATAATTCGACGGCATTGAAGATACAAATTGAAAGCTTAATCATGTAAAACATGTAAAACACTTAAGGCGAGACTGCACAACTAGATAGGCAAAACATTTAGATTAATAGACAAGACTATGAAACTTCTCCAAGTTATTAGGGACATAAAAAACAAGATTTTTTTAATTGGAAGTTTTCTGAATTTTATTTATTTTTATGCATATGAGGCCAAAACTCATTAAATATGCGCATATTTAGGTTAAATTTCAAAAGCTACTGTAGCCACATTGGATGGTGCCAGACTCAAACATGTGGACTCATTGTGTTTATACAGTCAAAATAAAACTTTCTTAAGAGGGGTTTGTGGCTATCTGCTTTTGTTTGCCCAGAAATCATGAAATACTGTTCAAAGTCCCAAAAAAAATGGGGACAGAAACCTTGTTATAACTCAAGATGTGTGGTTATAACTCAAGGTGGCTAAGAAGGTTTCCCCCAAGTTAGGTGTGTGTAAGTACAAGAGAAATTGAGATATCACCTTTACCGTGCAATAAAAATTTGCTAAATCGCATTTTGAGATAAATGCATTTAAAGTTTTGCATTCTACATAAGTCAGGCTATGAATGACATATCCACAAACCCTTTTTGGTACACAGAAACAGGGGGTGGATATGAATATGTATATCAAGTTTGGTGTATCTAGGTAGTAGAGAATTAGGTATTCCATGGATTGATATTCAGGACGCCTGTGCGCATATTTAATGAGCTAGGGCCTAATTTGCATAATACATTTTTAAAAAAAAATACAATTCTGAAAACTTCCAATACAAATGTTGCAAGGTTTTATGTCCATAACAAGCTGGAGCAGTTTCATAGTCCTATCTATTAAACATTTTTTTTGGCCTATTTTGAAGGCTAATGTCAACACAAGCCAAATAGGGCAAAAAGGGATTGATCTGACTTCCTGGTCTAATTTAGTGTTATGCAGAAAAGTATGCAAAAAATGTTCCATGATATCACCTTCTTTGGAATGTAGAGAACAAGACCTTTGTCTACATGTGTTGAATGTGTGGGTTTGATGTAAAAATCAGTCTCTATTTTGCTGCATAAAGTATAATATTTAGACAATTTTATGCCAAATTCATGGTCCCACTCATACAAAATACACAAAATAATCTGGCGGTGGTGACAGGGGGTAGTTTTTTTCACATGTAACTGAACTGTGCTGGTTAATTAAACATGGTAACACTTTATTTTAGGGTTACATCTATAAGCACTAACTAGGGCTGGGACATTAATGCATTCATTTCGATTAATTAATCACGTGATAATTAACGGGATTTTAAAAAATTATCGCAGTATAATATAGCTACACAGTTCTGGATTAGACAAGTGGAGGGCAGCATTACGACTGATGGTGAACAGCCTGCTGAAATTCTCTCTTCTTTTAAAAATGAATAATGTTTTTAGATTACGCTTATTTATTGTAATCATTCAAAATCCATGTGAAAAAAATATTTTTCACTGTTCTCAAATCAGATATTAAAATGCGATTAAAATGCGATTAAAATGCGATTAATTAGATTAATTAATTTCAAAGACTATAGATTAATGCGATTAAAATTTTAATCGAGTCCCAGCCCTAGCACTAACACATACAATGTTAATGCCTGTAAAAGTAACTTGTAAGACATGTACTAAGCAAAATCAAACATTTGTTAGGCATGTATTCGCAAATGTCTTGTTCATGCATAATTAGGGATTTACTACCAATATAAAGACCAGTAAGCCTATATTTCTATTTGTTAGTAAGTAGTTAGTGCCAGAATACAATGTGTATAAGCTCCTGACACACTGTGTGAACAAACCCTGAACAGCTTGAAAACAGATATGGAATAAGGTTCCCTATTCTTAAGTGAGGCATTGCCCAGCTCAGATGGCTTAGGGCCCCCGCATTACCTAGGGCCTCCACTCTACACAGAAATCTAGGTCTACTAGGTCCTTACCAAGGTTATATTGGTAATATATCCCTTATTGTGAAGACATTTGCGAATAATGTCTAACAACTGTCTGATTTTGCTTAGTACATGCCTTACAAGTTACATACACAGACATTAATGTTATTATTGCATGTATTAGTGCTAATAGGTGTAACCCTAAAAATAAAGTGCTACCCTAAACATTATACGAAATGCTGCTATTGTCATCACAAAGAGTACTAAAAGGTACACTGTGCAAGATTTTTTTAGTTGTTTAGTGTGTTATTTGTTGTTTCAGAATTCATGCTACCCATTCACTAATGTTACCTTTTTCATGAATAGGCCTACTTACCACCACCATCAATTTCCAAGTATTCCTTATGACTGGAAAAAATACACTTTTTATACATGAAAAGGGGGATCTTCTCCATGGTCCACCATTTTGAATTTCCAGAAATAGCCATTTTTAGCTGCAAAAATGACTGTATTTGGGCCATACTAGAAACTCTTATCTCATTACTTAGTAAACTTTTATGAAAATATCCAATTAGGCAATAAGCAACACAGTTTCAATGAGCTGCATAGTTGCAGTACCTGTTTTGACAATTTCCTGCACAGTGTACCTTTAAGCCTCCACTGAGGACCATTTGGAAACTTTTGGTTAATGATGGTGAAATACAGGTAGCCTATATTAGAACTACAGGTTTGAAAAGGGTTCTCAGTAATGAAGCTGACCTTGTACATGCCTGAATTCATTGTCTTTTTAAAAGTATCTGACGGTAGTGACGAATATGGGACATATTTTGAGCGTCCAGGAAATTTTATTTTTTATATAAACTAACTGTTTGTTCATCCACATAATGGCAATGTGTGTGTGTGTGTGTGTGGGGGGGGGGGTTCTCTGTGTGTGGGTGTGTGTGTATTTCTGTGTGTGTTTGATTATATGTACAGTGGTTTTTCTACGAGTGCGTCCCTAAGTACACTGTATTCCCCAACAGTACTAGAGTAGAGAGTAGAGTAGAGTAGAGTAGAGTATCGTTTATTGATCCCAGGGGGAAATTAAGGTGCCAAGTAGCATACACACATAAATAAAGACATTACCCACAAGACATAATACACATATTTACACATAAAATAATCATATATAGCTTACTGTTGCATACATTTTGCCAAGGCATCTCTCTCTAACACACACACACACACACACACACACACACACACACACACACACACACACACACACACACACACACACACACACACAACACACACACACACACACACACACACACACACACACACACACAAACACACACACACACAAACACACACACACACAAACACACAACACACACACCAAATATAAAGTGTAAATGTCCACAGTGTTAACATGTGCCTTAGCCAAGTGGCACATAGAAGCCAAGACAAAGTGTTCATAAAGTGTCCAGGAGTGTCCATAGTCTCTCTGCCTAGTACAATGTCCATAGTATTCCTTGGAAAAAGGATGGGGGGGGGGGTGTCGCCCCCTGTGTCACTACACACACACTCTCTCTCACACACACACACACACGCATACACACACACACACACACACCAAAAATAAAGTGTACATAGTGTCACCTGTGCTGGGTGGCCAAGACAAAGTTACCACCAAAGTGTCCAGGAGTATCAGTAGTCCAAGGGGTTACACACGTCGCCAACTGTGTCTCTCCACACACACACACACACACACACACACACACACACACACACACACACACACACACACACACACACACACACACACACACACACACACACACACACACACACACACACACACACACACACACACAAGCAGCTGTGCATTCCAATGAAAGAGGAGTCATAGGGTAAAGAGTCCAGGTAGATAAAGTGTGATAAAGTGTGCAGGAGAGGGATCTGTTATGCAGTCCAGTCCCCTATGACGATCTCTCTTTGTGTGTCCTTCTGTGCGATGTTGAATAGCTGGATGGCCCTGGGTACAAAGGACTTTCGTAGCCTGTCTGTCTTGCAGGAGATGTCGCGCAGTCTGTGGCTGAACAGGCTTCTCTGGTTGTCGAAGACTGGGTACAGGGGGTGCTTGTAGTTGTCCAGGATAGAGTCCAATCTGCTAAGTGTCCTCTTGTCAGCTGTGGTTGTGAGGGCGTCTAGTTCTGTGCCTACCACAGACCCTGCTTTCCTCACCAGCCTGTCAAGCCGTCCAGCATCTCTCTTCCTAATGCTGCCACCCCAGCATGCCACAGCATAGGAGAGCACACTGGCCATGGCAGACTGGTAGAACATCTGCAGGAGTCTGTTGCACACATTGAAAGATCTCAGCTTTCTCAGAAAGTAGAGTCTGCTCTGTCCTTTCTTGTACAGTGCGTGTGAGTTAGCAGACCAGTCCAGTTTAGAGTCCAGGTGAACACCCAGGTACTTGTATGTGGAGACTGTCTCCACAGTCTCCCCCTCGATGGAGACAGGCACCAGGGGTGGGGTGGTTCGCCTGAAGTCGATCACCATTTCTTTGGTTTTGGTGGTGTTCAGCCGCAACTGGTTGGTTCTGCACCATTTGACAAAGTTCTCCACCAGTCCCCTGTACTCCCCCTCCTGCCCATCTTTGATGCATCCAACAATGGCTGTGTCATCCGAGAACTTTTGCATGTGGCAGGTCTTCGTGTTGTAGTTGAAGTCAGTGGTGTACAGGGTGAACAGCACGGGGGAAAGCACCGTTCCTTGTGGAGCTCCAATGCTGCTGATTACTATGAACTAGAAAAGTTTACGCTGTAGTACTCAATATTGCAAAAATGTCCAGATGACATACACATTTTAGGTGTTCTCAACAGGTTTTCAGGTACCAATAAATTAACTCTGGTTGGCATTGTGTTTTTAAGTACAACTGACATCCTAACACAATGTCTTTGAGTTTGTAAATTGGAACTCTATCTGGCATATGAGTGGTTGGATGTCTTGACAACAGCTGAGGCGACCATGGAGTAGTGGTTAAACAGTTGGTCTTCCACCTCAAAGGTTACAAGGTCAATCCCCAGCATGGAGATAGCCTTATCTACTTCCATAATTCCTGGAACATGGTATGAAAATGTTCAGATGGCCACCAGACTCATGACTTTTCGAGCGAAATTACAAAAGAAATATGCTTAGGTAAAGCAAGACAATGTTTGAGCTGCTGTGGTCTGGATAGGGGAATGGCCACAAGATCAGAGGATTGCAGGTTTGAATCCTGTATTACCAAAAAAGAACACATTCAAGTAGATATTTATTGTTTATTTTTCACAAAACTGTGAAAGTTACAAATTCTTCAAATCATGTCAATTGGAACTATATCTGACATATCAGACTATAGATGTCAGCATGTTGTGCTTGGGGAGTCATGTATTAACAGTTAAGCAGTTGGCCTTGGAACATGATGGTTTCAAGTTCAATTCCCAGCATGGGATGTTAGTAAAAAAAAAAAATCACATTCAAACATTATTGTTTTGGTATGATGTCAGTTGGCCGGATTTGAAGTGGAAAGTATGTGTGAAACACATTTGACTGTTACACGTAATTGTGAGTAAGTCCAATACTTTCTAACAAACAGGGCTAACTTTCTACGAATGCAAAACCTGCAGCTGAGTGGTGTAGGGGATAGTCCTCTGCATGTAGCCATATTGGCATGTTCTTATCTTGAGGTTGAGAGTTCGTATCCTGAGGCTGGGTCGCTCACTTTTTTGATTGTTTTAGTTGTTTTTTTTATTGTTTACCAGCTTCTGCTTTGTGTAAAGAAGAACCCATTCATGTCAGAACCATAGAAACCCTATGTTATTAAAATGTAACATAAAATACAAACTTCTCTAAAAATGGTGAATCTGTCAATGGTGAATAGATTTACTCAACACCATGTGACCATCAAACCACAACTGACAACTTGGCATGGAAAATTGTGTCTATCAACCTCACTTCAAGGTAAGAAAAGACCCATAAAAGTGTGTTGGTGTGTATGTGTAGTAGTTTACTATGTTGCTGTGTGTGACCTTAGGTGCTCTTGATGCTACACTGTGTGCATGTTTTGTTAGCAACTAAGCTTAGGATGTTAGCTACTGCTAGTTAGGCTAGCACTGTGTAGGCCTTTCATACAAATCTTTTTCTTGTATCATACAGCTGCAGTGTATTTGCAAGTGATGCGTTGCATTTTCATGATGACATATTGCACATTGAACTTCTGTATAAAACAGTGTAGCAAACCCAGTGATCATGCTGTAGCCTAGGGGCCTAATCCAACAAGTCCTCATGAAAGCCTTAAACTTATTAGGCCTATTTATGCTCCACAGGCAGTCGATATGGGACCACCAGACCTCTATGATCCATCAGCTCTACTCAACACTCCAAAGGATACACAACTGACTGTGTTGTGAAGTCTGACACTATTTTGGGAGAAATGTTATTGTGAGTTAGGCTATATGGATCTCCTTCAGCCACCAACTCCTAATAAAAGATTCAGAAATGGACAACAAGTAAATGATTAAATTGCCTAATGTGTTGAGGTTGATTCTTTGTAATACATTGACTGTTGGCTGTATAGACTGGGTCTAATTTTTTGTTTGTGTATTGTATGATTGTTGTGTTATTGTCTACTGTTTTTGTTTGTCAACCACATGGAACAAAATAAAAAAAAACTTGATATAAAGCATTGTTCACGTTTGTGGAATTAAAGCTCATGTTATATTTGGTTTAAACAGAGGGGTGGTAGCCTAGTGCATTAGTATAAACCAACCAATCAATAAACCAACCAAGATTTTTTTTTGGCTCTAAAACGGGAAAACATAAAACTTTTAATTTTGAAATCATAAACTTAGAGCCAATATAGCTAAACAATGCTGTGCTTGTTTACTTTAAAATTGTAACTCCCTGCTAAGTACTAATTGCATTGATTTTTGCACATGTGTCACGGGGGTGACCTAGTTCAAGTGGAGAGCATGTTATTGTTTACACAGAGAAAAGAATATGAAGCGCTCTCTGGTCTTCGAGGCGCACACGCGCGCTAACGAGCTGAATGCCAACAGGTGAGAAGCGGAAAATGGCAGAACCTGATTGGCACGTGAGGCAGGGAATGGCTTAAATTAATGTGCAGGTGCAGAGACGATGAGAACGCCTTGGGAGAAGAGAACACCGCTCACGAGAGGAGGAGCGCGGGAGGAGAGATGGCCGCAGCCGAGGGAACGCACACCTGAGGGGAGAAAGCCCACAGCCGGTATCCGGACGGCACTGAGCAAGAAAGACGACGGAGCACGATCCGATGGATCCGGACCCAGGCAGCCTGACTCCGTGGAGGGTGCGCGCTGGCATTTTGCCCGATGTTGGAAGCCGTGACCCGAGCCAGGTGGAACTGCCACGAATGAAGAAGAATCGTCGCTCAGGTGCCGAGGCCTCCCAATTGAGAGTCCCCTCTCCAACCGTGCCCTGCCCTCGGATCTCTCTCCCGCTCTCTCTCTCTCTCTCTCTCTCTCTCTCTCTCTCTCTCTCTCTCGGCCCCAAGACTAACGGACACAGGAGCTCGACCACCACTGTTGCAGGACAAACCTTGTATGCAGCCCGAAAGCTACGAGTTTTAATTCACTGAGTGCCGTGCCCCTTTAAGACTCACAGGTAGAAGTAGACTAAATTGATTGATGTGCTTCGTGTGCAGTGCGTGGTGTGACAATTCACGTGTGCCTTTATACCGTACTTTCTAAGACTGTAGCCTACTCCATTTACCCTGCACTGTGGAAAAGATGAACATTTCACTGGTGGTAACCAACGTCTCCCAACAGCACCCAACCCCGCCCCAGGGCGGACTGTGTTCCGGAGCCGACGAGCCGACTGATCTCCTTGGACAAATCCGTGTGGCCCTAGACTGTGACTGGTAGCGTAAAAGAACCGGCATCCTCTTGCCATTTTAATATCCCTTCCCCCATCCCTTCCTGTTTAATAAATTCTAACTTAAAATTGATTCATGTCTTCTTGCGTATTTGGGTGTGCACAGTTTACTCCTCAGGGTAATATTGGTAATGGAGGTGTCGCTATTTTTGCGCACCCCCACCTGCGACATATGGCGTAGTGCGGCAGGTTACCCTGAGTCTGAGAGCTGTGTGCACCCAAGTATGCCAGACAGAGTCACGGTAGTTCTAGACTGTGGATGGCTGTGTCATGGGAAGTGTTTGGTTTTGGAGAGCTGGGATTACCCCCCACCCTTGCACTGTGGAAGCAGGAGCCTCGCCGTGGACAATTGGTTCTAGGGACTAGAACCATTTCGTGGGGGTGGGTGTCACGGGGGTGACCTAGTTCAAGTGGAGAGCATGTTATTGTTTACACAGAGAAAAGAATATGAAGCGCTCTCTGGTCTTCGAGGCGCACACGCGCGCTAACGAGCTGAATGCCAACAGGTGAGAAGCGGAAAATGGCAGAACCTGATTGGCACGTGAGGCAGGGAATGGCTTAAATTAATGTGCAGGTGCAGAGACGATGAGAACGCCTTGGGAGAAGAGAACACCGCTCACGAGAGGAGGAGCGCGGGAGGAGAGATGGCCGCAGCCGAGGGAACGCACACCTGAGGGGAGAAAGCCCACAGCCGGTATCCGGACGGCACTGAGCAAGAAAGACGACGAAGCACGATCCGATGGATCCGGACCCAGGCAGCCTGACTCCGTGGAGGGTGCGCGCTGGCATTTTGCCCGATGTTGGAAGCCGTGACCCGAGCCAGGTGGAACTGCCACGAAGGAAGAAGAATCGTCGCTCAGGTGCCGAGGCCTCCCAATTGAGAGTCCCCTCTCCAACCGTGCCCTGCCCTCGGATCTCTCTCCCGCTCTCGCTCTCGCTCTCTCTCTCTCTCTCTCTCTCTCTCTCTCTCTCTCTCTCTCTCTTTCTCGGCCCCAAGACTAACGGACACAGGAGCTCGACCACCACTGTTGCAGGACAAACCTTGTATGCAGCCCGAAAGCTACGAGTTTTAATTCACTGAGTGCCGTGCCCCTTTAAGACTCACAGGTAGAAGTAGACTAAATTGATTGATGTGCTTCGTGTGCAGTGCGTGGTGTGACAATTCACGTGTGCCTTTATACCGTACTTTCTAAGACTGTAGCCTACTCCATTTACTCTGCACTGTGGAAAAGATGAACATTTCACTGGTGGTAACCAACGTCTCCCAACAGCACCCAACCCCGCCCCAGGGCGGACTGTGTTCCGGAGCCGACGAGCCGACTGATCTCCTTGGACAAATCCGTGTGGCCCTAGACTGTGACTGGTAGCGTAAAAGAACCGGCATCCTCTTGCCATTTTAATATCCCTTCCCCCATCCCTTCCTGTTTAATAAATTCTAACTTAAAATTGATTCATGTCTTCTTGCGTATTTGGGTGTGCACAGTTTGCTCCTCAGGGTAATAGGCCTATTGGTAATGGAGGTGTCGCTATTTTTGCGCACCCCCACCTGCGACACAATTATCGAAATATTTATGTCAATGGAGCATGTTAGATCTTTGAGTAGCAGCTACTAAAACATTCAATATTTTCTCATAACATTTGTTTTCACATAACATGTCTGATTTTATGTAAGGCTTACGTAAACGTTTAAGTTTTCAACTCAAATCTTTTGAGTAAACCATTGCTTCTGTGCATTTTAGAGTTTGGAGTACATAGTTGACTTGGGCTACTAAAAACTAAAAATCTAATTATGGAATTAATGTTTTCAATCTTTTCAGTCATTTCAAAGTTTTTGATCATCTTCTTAAAGATTTTGTGTCCTGCATATGCATGCATGTATGTAGTATTTACGTAAAACAGTTGGTCACAAAACTAAAACTTTAACGGGAATAAGTTTCCACAAAAGTTTAGAGTTAGTGGGACATGTTGGGGTTTACAGTGTATATTAATATATATGTGTGTGTGTGTGTGTGTGTGTGTGTGTGTGTGTGTGTGTGTGTGTGTATTTTTTCTGTTTGTGTACTGTATGTGTGTGTGTGCATGTGCTTTTGTGTTTCTACTTGTAAATGTGTGCATGTATGTGTACTAGTGTGCATGAGTGTGCATGCGTGTAGGGAAATGGCGAAGGCAGTGCCGTGATGCGCCCCTTTTGTAGCATGCTCCAGCGGATGTTGTTCTCTCACAAAGGCATCCTAAATTTACCCGCAGGCTGATTATGATGGCGGTCGGATGTGCTTCTATTGGCAAATGAATGATGCGTGTTTTGCGTCGCGCAACTTGATCTGAAGGGCTGCAGGAAGCCACAGCATGGGGTGAAGGAAAGGTGTATGCTCTGTTTCTGAGTCACTCACAACATTAATAACACATCCAGAAAATCATAACACTTCCATGTGTGCAAAGTATTCTGTCCACTCTCCTGTGAGGTCTAACAAGGAAGCCGAAATACAAGCAGCATGGAATGCAGCAGCACACATCTCAGTGCCACAACAACCTTCACCTAGGGAACTCAAGGACACCTGCCTCATTGTACTCACTTCCATCATGATGATGAGATGCCTGGAGTACCTGCTGTTCAATATCATCCTGACACATGTCCATCAACACATGGGCTAGCATATGTTTGACTACAAGGCCAGGAGGGGATCTGAAGATGCTGTGATGACATGACCTGCCTGGTACTACATCTTGTACCCACCATCCACAGGCAAGGTGCCTGCTTGTCTTTTCAAGCCAATTCTGATGCACAGATGAGGTGTAGGCCTATGCGGCGTGGCATGAGGCGATTGGCCCTTCATCTCATATTCACAAAGTCCATACCAAAAACTATTTACAAAGACAAAACCATTACATGCGTGAAAAAGAAAAAGAAAACAGAGCATTCACATACAGGACAAACACAAGTAAATCTATATACATAGCCTACCATATTTAAAGGGGTAATCCGGTTGTTGCCGTGCTGTGACACAGCATCTACAAACGGCCCTCTTTGAAAACTAACGGTGCACTAGCAAAGTTCTCTATGCCTCGTTTTACATGTCAACAACCCCACGACTCTGCCGAATGAAGTATTGATCAACTTTGTGCCTCGTAAATGGGTGGAAAATAGAGATTTATGGCTAAACAGGTGCCGGTCCATCACAGCAGAAGCTAAATTTCACCTAGCTGTGGAATTCTGACTAGCACTTGGACTTCGGAATGTAGGGGACCTATGGAGGAGAGGTATGTAGCAAAAGTTAGGGCTCCTCATCACGTTTCAACACAGCATAAGCCATTTCACCCAGTATTACCCCTTTAAAAAAGGCATTAATAGAG
>NC_085878.1:20806001-20813501 GCF_034702125.1 Engraulis encrasicolus
GACCGTCATAGCGCGGCCGTTTCGCTGACTAGTCCAGAAGTACACGCGCTGCGCCTTTTGTTGTAACTGGCCATAGCAGGCCCTAGGTTAGCAACGCAACGCTAACCATTTGTTTACACAGACACGCATAGCCACTAGAGTTCCATCTCTCTTTCCCTTCTCTCTGTATATCTCTCCCTCTCTCTCGTTCTTTCACTCTCTCCCTTTCGAAATACTTGATTCTCAGAACCCTCCGAGCATTTCGGTACTCTTTTATACACTTTGAGTGCATAATCTGTAGTAAACCATTCTCTGAATAGCCAACTCTGCTCGGAGCGCTCTGCAAGTTAGCCATTAGCCAAGTTGGGCTTGCAGCGCCTACACAAGCACGCTGAAACCCCACTTCCTGTAGTTTTACAACTCGTAATGGCTGCGTAGACGGCAACGTCTCCTACTTGTTATTTCTTTTATTTCGTTTTCTTTCTCTCCCTGTTCTACTCGGACTTGTTATCGTTAATTCCAGAACCCTTTGATACATTCGCGCGTCCACTAAGGGACTTGAAGCGCCTGAAACCACACGGTTTACTTGCTACATAGCTGCTAGCAATCCCTATTGTTCACGGTTCTGATGCTAACGTTAACCTAGCCGAGAGGACGCCATTGTTGCCCAGCAACAGACATACACACAGTAATCAGCGCGAGTTCCTCCCGCTGAGTACTACTCTCTCATCCCCTTTTATTTCTCTCTCCATTCCACAAGGAATTGTGTGCATTTATTACAGAAACCTAGACATTATTGTGGACCCTTCGGGTCCTGCCTAGACGACATTAGGCCGCTAAGCGGGTACTTATCAGTAGCCTCTCCATTATCTATGCTTTCTGTAGCTAATGCTAGCTTAGCCTATAGCACCCAGACCTCTGCTACACACACACACACACACACACACGCACACACACACACACACACACACACACACACACACACACACACACACACACACACACACACACACACACACACACACACACACACACACACAGGCTGGAAGCCTGCCTCCCTTTTCTTTCTTTTCCCCTTTTATCTTCTTTCTTTTTTATACAATTTGTGCCTTATTATTGTTATTATTCCATTGAACCGATTTTGAATGTAATGCATTTTATTAGTTATCCTAGTAGTTCATAAAAGTAAATAATTTGATTGCATTTTGTTGTCCTTGTTACTTTGTACACCCAACCAACCTATTATTAGAACTTTGCCTTCAGATCAACCTTTGTGCTTGTGTACCCCAGCTGATCACAGAGAATAGGTCTCATACTCTCATTGTTCACTGTGCCCCGCTGAGTAACCCCAGTACAAAACTTATTATTAATTCGGTGTTTAGCAATTTATTGTTGAATATTGTGATTGATAATCCAAGGATTTTATGAGACGGTCCTTAAATTACATTTTAATTAATTTGTTTATTAATATTAATTAATTCATAATTAATTAAATTCCTAAACGAGATTTTACCTTCAATTCCTGGTATAGCCGCATGAGGAGTAAATCCACACGCAGCTTCCCATACATTAACGTAACTTCAATTACATTACTAGTGCGGTCCGTGTGAGGATTCCGATTCTCACGCGACTGTACCTACATTACGTGGTGCGGTCCGTGTGAGGATTTCGATTCTCACGCGACTACCCCTACAGTGTGCTTCTGACATGTTTCGACGGTATTACTTCCGTCTTCATCAGAGGGTCACTGGGATGTTGATGTGTGACATGCTTTAAAATCATCTGATGTTGTTGTGGAGGTGTGACCTGATTTTGTTGGTTTGCGTACTAATAAAGACGTGATCAGTCTATAATTTAATGGTAAGTGTATTCTAACATGGAGAGACAGAAAGAGAGAGGGAGAGAGGGAGGGAGGGAGGGAGAGAGAGAGTGCTACAGGTGGAGGCAAAAAACATGAGCAAGAGTGAGGTCCTGTCGTCTACATAATGATGGGGTCCTTGCTCTCGTGAAAGGCACTTGAGCACATACCTATCTGCTGTCGGCGATGGCAATGCCTATGACAGTTTTTTGAAGCATAGGGCGTCATTTACAGCTGCTCTCTGAAAGGAGCCGCTCTTCAGATAGGTGTTCATCAGGTGTGGAGAAAGCCTTGATGGGAAAGCGCACTTAGGAGAGAGATGGGGAGCGAGACAAGGATGAAAAGATTGAGTGCTACAGAATGAGAAAATCCGGAGAGAGAGAGTGTGACAGAGTAGGGTGAGAGAGTGAGTGAGAGTGAAGGTGGTCAGAAATAATAGAATTGTGTTGTTTTTTTTGTTCCCACCGCCAGCATAACATATAGAGAATGTCCATTGTATGCGTTACTGAGATGTGTACTGTAGGTTCCCATCCTGTGGTTGTGGCTTGAATGAACACAGCACACAAAGCTGCCATTTTGCGCAGGAGGCGTACTGTGCTGTAATGTACCGCGGGGCTCCCTATATCAGGTCTGGCAAACACACAGAGAACAGACGACATATGAAACATCCCCACAAAGCTCACCCTGTTCTCTTCTGTTTAATCTCAATGGCCAGGAGATCTCAAGTCCTCTAATTTGACGGCCGGCATTCCCAAGAGTGCACTAGTCGTCGTCTCCACCTCTCAGGCTCTCTCGCTCTGCAGCCGCAGCCATACACGCAGACTGAATCGAGGCTTCATCTTCCTCCCTCCCTCCCTCGCTCGCCGCTGAAACCCAAGCCCTCACCTTTTGCCCCCCCTCCTCACGTTCTCTCTGTTCCCTGCGTCCATTAGTAGCTCCCCTGGGACGCTGGACCTGCTATTGTCGGGGCCAGGTAATTTCAGGGGCTGGATGGTGGATAGAGGAGAAGAGGAGCTTGGGGGTGGAGGGGGTCAGGTGCCCCTCCGTCCTACAGCCCTGCTACACCTCCTCCCGGTGCTCTCAGCAGGGCAGGCAGGTGCACAGGAGGGCCCGCGAGGACACCCGAGCCCCGGCCGTATCTAATCTGCCATCTCCTAATGAGTCGTCTATCCGCCGCGCAGAGTGTGGGGCTCTTTATGCAGCCGGGCCTAATTACATCTCGCCCGCTTAGTGGCGAACAACGGGCCTCCGCTCTGCATGGAAAAATGATCCTGGGAGAAAGTGTTCGCCTGCTCTCGAGCCACCACGCCGGAATCCCCTTTCCCCAGCGGGCTCGACCCAGCCCGGCCCAAACTCCCAGCTACCCCCCGCTCCTTCTCTCTCTCTTCTCGGACAGGCACAGAGGGAGCCTTTGTTCATGCTGAGCAGCCAGAGGCCTGTTTGATCCCCAGCAATGGTAAGCCAGGGGAGAGAAGAGGAGGGGGCACATTCCTTGTTTAGTTAGCTCTCTTCTGTCTACCTTCACCCCCATCCACTCACTCACCCACCACTTGGCCCAGCACCACCACCCAAACCTGGGCAAACTTTGCTGCAAGCCTGAATGGATTAATCGAGAGCAGTAAGCACTCAGTGGATATTAAACAGCTCAGTTTTCGAGTGCCATGTGCTCCACTTGTCTCTGTAGGAACAATGGCCGCCCGAATAACAGCCTCTCCTGCTTTTATTTGACTGTATGAATGCCAGTCCTACGTGACATCTGCTAAGGCCTGAAGAGCACTTAACATTAAATAGATGGCAAATGAAGATGGTCTCTAAAAAAAAGTGGATCTCGAGACCACACAACTTGCCCTCATCGTTCAGGGATATTATATCTTATCCATGGAGATTTGGCTCATGTTTGTTCTGTTAAAAAGAGAGAAAAGTCCGCTGCAACCAGGATTTTTTTGCTCCCACTTATTTTGTATTTTTCCGTGACGTTTTGAGTAGAAACCTTTCTTCATGTTTGTTCTGTAACATAATATGTAAAACTCATTCACATACTCACACACACAAAGTGCACACACAAGACCACAATTTTTTACCACACTCAAAATGTACAATTCTAATCCTTCTTCTGAAGTCTTGAAGTTGTTGTGAACTTCTTCTAAGGGGTCTTACACACCAAGGCGGTAAAGCGTTGCGGAACGGCCACGTTTTTTACCGGCGTCGGTGAAAATACATTGAAACCTATCTGTCCTTACACACCAACCGGCGGTAGTCGTGCGTCAGCGGCGCGGGAGCCGGCTCCGCGCCGCGCTGCATTTGGAAAATAGAACTCGAGCGTATTTTTCACGCCGGCGACCGGCGGTGTCTCAAATGAATGGCAAAGTAGCATGCTAGCTTTGGCTGTGGCTAGGGTTTTGAATAGGACTGGCCGCGCACGCCGACGCTGTCAGTGTGCAAGGCAGAGAAAAGCACGCCGGCCAAAACTAAGCAGAAAGACCGCGTCCGTCCTGCGACCGTTCCGTTCCGCCTTGGTATGTTTTGGCCCTAAGCCTTTTCTTTGTTTATTTGAAAGAGAATATCTGGATTCAAATCCTTTCATGAACATCACTTTAAAGCACCTCAATTTAAATCGTGATGTAGTCTTCAATGTAACATGATTTGCTACAAAAAATAAGTCCTATAATCAGTCGCATATCATTAAAACTATAAGTGTTAAGTCAAAGTAAGAAGCAGCAGCACACTGTCATTTTTGTGTGCCTGTGTCTGTGTACTATTTTTTTGTAATTAGATATTCCTAACTGGCATTAAACTTAGTCAGCTAAGCAGTAGTATGTTGGTAAAGGGAATTGCTTTTGTGTTTATCTTTTAATCTTTTTTTTCTCTCACTTGGCCCTGGAGCCAGTTCTGTTCTACTTTACTTTGCCTTTACAGTCAGAGCACAGTATCCACTGCTATACCTCCAACGTACACCCGCAACAGTGTTTGATGTGTGTGTAGGTCATTCTCAGGGAGTTTTGTTTCTGTTTGAAGCATGAGCGCTGTTCATAGGTCTTTCTCAAAGAGTTGTGTGTACTGCTTTTGTGTTTTCTATGCAAATGTATTTAACCAGTATACAGTACAGTAGCGTCCCAGGATCAGAACACGTATCATAACATTTTGCCTCTGGATTCAATTTGTCATTCTTCAGAGAACCTTGTGTGCTATTTTATTTATTAGTGTCTGCCTCGAAATGTGGAGCTGTAGAATCATTACACTTCTTCCACAGGCCATTCCAACCACGAGATGCATCTAAAAAAACAATTTAGAATGAAATCATTGCCCACTCTCAAACCTGATTATGTTTTTTATATCATTAATCTTGTTAGTGTGAACAAGCATCGGCAACAAGCATCGGCTGATTGGCTGTTGTGCCTTGATCCTTCATCCAAAAACCTTGTGAGGTGATCCAAATAATATCATTCTGCTCTGTCGCTGCCATGGTGAGAAATCTATCCCTCATGAAATGGATGTAAAAGTCTCTCTGTGGTATTTTATTTATCAGAACCCATCTACAGTAGAATTCTGGAATACTTACTGATATTTTATGTTTTATTCATCAGAGCCAGACCCTTACACGGCACAAGTTCTAGAGCTGTCATTCATTTGATCTATTTTATTCATCAGCACCCATCTCAGGACATAGAGCCCAGGAAGTCCTCTCCTATAATTTAACCCATCTTCTAAAACTTGCATGAAGAGGCACTGTTGATCGATTTCACTCACTCTCTCGTCTGGTTGTTCTCAACAACCCTCATCAATGTGCAATAAGGATTCCTTATGTTTCGGAAAAAAGTGAGGCATCCTGTTTCAACTTACAAGGATATACAGTATCAAGATCATTGCATGGCTCACATATGGTTGGCAGACCAAGGAGGCCTTTTTACAGACAGCAGACACACCATTTATATTTGAACTGAATGTTAGAACCAAGACAAAGACTTAAATTGAAAAAAAAATGCTGTACCACAATAGCATTAATAAAGTAAAGAAAAGTCTACAAAGGTCAGTCGACTGAATCACCAATGCCATTGCCATTTTCTAAAAGGGTTGTTCTACAGCAGATACATTATAAGAACAATGTAAGTGAGATTCTATCTTCCCTGATAAGCACAATATCACAAAAAGCACAGACAAGCAATGTAATTGCGACAGGGGATCTGAAAGCAATACAAATGTTGTAAGATATGAAGGTATGGCCCAATTTAGTTGAAAAACCGATAGCAGAAAATTGGGTATTTGAACCACACACAGTTGTAGTACAATTTAGCAATAGATTAAACACAGAATATATGTGTTTTTCATACAGATAGAAACAATATTCCTCTGGGAGAAGCAGCAAATGGGAGAAATATGATGCAAGAGTGTGGTCTGAGGGTGACACACACATGAGTTTTGAAGAGGAGAGTTGAAAACCAAGAGGGTTTCACCAGAGCTCTGCATTCTCAAACACAGCCTGCCTGAGCTTCACGGCTGCATATCTCTCATCAGAGCCTCAGATGTGTGGTGCATTATGGGAGGCTGTGATTTCTTCAAGTGCAGCACACTTTCTGTCCGAGGCCTCACATCTTAGACACGAGGTGTTCTTACTTTGATGTTTCATTTGCTGTTAATAATAAAAGAGGATGTTATTGTATTGAGCATATTACCGCTCACATTAAAATCAACGCAAATAACTAAGCAATTCAACAACATGGTAAAATCTGGAGGAAAGAGAATATCTTGGAATTACACCGAAGGAAACATTATAGAGACTAGAAAAAAATCCACAAAGCCCGTAGTCCAGTTTTGTATATCTAGTTCTAAGCCTTTGCCACCCCATGCACACTGTCTACAAGCAGTGTTTGTACTTTGTAATACAGCATGTCCAGGACCACTTCATTTCTTTCCTTGGGTCAGTATTGCACGGGAAAATATGTTCATTTGTGTCTACATGAAGTTTACTTCAAAAGTTATCCCACATTCTGACAGTTTTACCATTTTCCGGGCTCCAGTCTAGGGCATTAAAGGGTGAAAAATGTAGACTTTGGGGCATTATTTCAGCTTACCATATTGCCCAGTATAGTAATCAAATTGATCATGAAAATGAGAAATGAAGAGCAGGTGGTGAAAAACATTACAATAAAGCTTGAAGAAATTTAAAGACATTTGAATTTCTACACATTTTAGGCCATTTGATTTGCCATTTCTTTTTCCAAAAATGCAAGTTAAAATGTGGTCAAATGTCAAAAACAGCCACTTAATGTTATTTACTGGGTCAGTATTGTATGGAAAAAAGGTGTTAATATTGCTCTGTTTGTAGTTTACAGTTAAAGTTATGACCCATTCTGTATCCTTTTTTCATTTGCCGGGATCCAGTCAGGTGCATTTAAAGGGTTAAAAATGCCCTTCAGACATTATTTCAGCTTGGTACCTACCAAATTCTTAAATTAGACATATTAAAGATACAACTACACCAGGTGTCTAAAAAAACATCTGGGGGGTTCACATGGACCCCTACTTCCATCTAGACTAGTAAGAATGTCCATGTAACTTCAAGTACAGTGTTGTTTGTCACTGAACAATACTGCCCTACAAAGGCAGTAACTACATTATTTTGTCAAAATTGAGTTTATACTGAAAATGACCTCCATAACACTTCC
>NC_085878.1:20818501-20836001 GCF_034702125.1 Engraulis encrasicolus
GGTGGGGGTGGGGGGGGGGCAATCTACCCACCCAAGTCCAGACCTGCTTTTACTTCACAGTCTTGCGTCAGAAAGTCCACGTCAGACCAGCTAGCCTTACACACATCTCACACCTTTTCTCGGTGCCAATATCACACACACGCATGCACGCATGCATGCACACACACATACTGTAGTTTCTCTTTCTCTCTCTCTCTTTCTCGCTGTCTTACTCTCTCACTCATTCATGCATGCACGCACGCATGCACGCACGCACGTGCACACACCCACATACACACACACCGACAGGGGGGACAAAGGGCTTTCTTGTCGACAGGGGGTACAAAGGGGTATCTTGTCCCAGGCCTAGGGAGATAGGGGTCCCAGAATTGGGTCCCCATTACATTGTATGTATTGGGTAGGCGGCCCTTTCAGATATCTTTGTCCTGGGCCCAGCGAATGCTGTCAGCGGCCCTGCACACACACACACACACACACACACACACACACACACACACACACACACACACACACACACACACACACACACACACACACACACACACACACACACACACACACACACACACGCCTTTTTTTTCCTGGCAGCTGAGGGTCTCTTATGACCTCTTATGCCTCCCCTACAGCTGCAGTGCCCAAAGCATTGTGGAGGCACGGGAGTCAGATGAGATGAGATGGGAGAGAGTGGTGAATATGAAAGTGTCAGTGTCATTTGGAAGACGCTGGCGTGGAATACAAAATAGCTGTTTGACAGGGGGACTTTGTAACTGTCACATGCAGCAGGGGTCCGGCAAAAGCTTTTGACAAAACACAGTTGCGTTTTGGTCCTTTTTAGAGCATGTATACAATGTGAAAATACCAACACGCACAAAATATAACGATGCACGCTCACACACACACACACGTGCGCGCAGTCGCGCACACAAAGGCACACACAGAAAAACGCACACACCCAAACATGCACACACACACACACACACACACACACACACACACACACACACACACACACACACACACACACACACACACACACACACACACACACACACACACACACACACACACACACACACACACGCACGCACACTACACTACCACACACTACTTTGCCCCAGGGGTGGGGGAGCTTGTGTGAAGACCAGCAGGTGTAGAAGTCAGAGACACCTCAATGTAACCCCTCTCCGTGACCGATGGGGTGTTTTGGGGGTTCGAGAGATAGAGCAGCAGGCGGACCGACACCTGGTGTGACCTCCAGGGCAGGTGTTTGGGGGTGGCTATGGGTGAGGTGGAATGGGGGTGGGGGTGACAGTAGAGTGAGGGGTGGCAGGGCCCCGACAGGTGACTCTGACCTCGGGGGCAACAGCAGGTGATGTCAGATGATTGGAGGGGAGGTTTGAGGGTTGGAGGGTGAGGCAAAGAGTGCCGCTGCTCATATGTGTGCATGACCCCCTTGATGGCAGACCTGAGACAGCGGCCGTGACACTGCTGTGCTCCCTTGCGCAAAAGACAGGAGGGAGAGCCAAGTGACAGCAGACCTCTTTTTAGCCTCGAGACTTTTAACATAGCTCATCTCATCCTTCCTTCTCTCTCTCTCTCTCTCTCTCTCTCTCTCTCTCTCTCTCTCTCTCTCTCTCTCTCTCTCTCTCTCTCTCTCTCTCTCTCTCTCCCTACTTTGCTCTTGTCCTTTTCTTTTGCTCTTCATTTCTGTGATGTCTACTTTTCACTTTCAATCATATTCACTTTGGCGGTCTCTTCAACTCTCTCTTCTCATTATCCTGTGTTCCTTCCTCTCTTTCTCTCTCTTTCTCTCTCTTTCTCTCTCTTTCTCTCTCTCTCTCTCTCTCTCTCTCTCTCTCTCTCTCTCTCTCTCTCTCTCTCTCTCTCTCTCTCTGTTCTTTTTTTGATAATTCTTTGATTCGGGGCAGTAGTAATTCAAATTTAATTTCTTGACATTGGCTTTGTTTTATTTATTAATGTTACACAGAGCTCTAATAAATGGCTGATGAATCTCTCTCTCTCTCTCTCTCTCTCTCTCTCTCTCTCTCTCTCTCTCTCTCTCTCTCTCTCTCTCTCTCTAATTAATAAATTAATCTCAGTATTCAGTTACACACACGTAGAAACACACACATACACGCAATCATGCACACAGGCACACACACACACACACACACACACACACACACACACACACACACACACACACACACACACACACACACACACACACACACACACACACACACACACACACACACACACACACACACACACACACACACACGCACACACACACTTTGCACACACTTATTTTTCTCCTCCTTCCTTATCCTTTCTCAGGTGTCTGAGCTGTCTCAGATCTCTAAGGGGGGGATGTGATCTTGATATCCACCTGAGTAACCATAGACGCTGGCTGCAGCAGGTCGCCAGGGTACCCTGACCTTTTCAAGACAAACCCTCCCTCCTGTCCCCTTCTTCCATCTCCTTTCATTCCTCTCTCCTTCCAGCTTTTTTGTTCATTGACCTGTATTCCTTCCTTCATTCTTTATTCCAGGCTATCTCTTCGTTTTTAGATCACTCGCTCCATCCTTTCACTCTTTCGTATCGCTCTGTTTTTTTTTTGTTCCTTCCTGTCTTTATCTCTTAATCTTGTCTCTTTTCAATTATATCTAAATAGCACCGAAATCCTCCTTCACTATGTTCGTTTTTTTTTCCACACGCATCTCTGTCTTCCGTTCAAAAACCCTCCTTTCTTCCCTTTTCTCTGCCCCTCATCTTGCTCACTATTCTATAGCAGACGGGACCCTTGTTCTTTTGGGCCGACCTAATTATTTCCGCCACGCTAATACATTAATAACTAGCAGATTAGTGTACTCGGTGGGAGAGCACATTGCATCCTTTCTCCAGCCTGCTCATATTTGTAAAAATTAACCTGTAATGGATTGATGTTCCTTAAGAACAGCCTGGGGTGTTAGTGTGAAGTGCTTTTTTAGTCAGGTGAGTTGATGGTGTCGTTCCTCACAATGCCCCTTTGGCTGGTCCCACTGCGGTGAAGAGTACACCATTGACCAAACCTGAAAAACTTAAACCCCATCATGCCAAATGAGAGACAGCAGATTCATGGTGCGTTTGTGTTGTCTGACTGTGTCTGACAGAGTGTGCATATAGCTATATTCAGTGGTTTTGATGTCCTCATATCTGTCTGGAATATGTTGTGTTTGGGCTGTCTGACTGTCTGCGTGTTCATGTCTTTTTTAGTATCTGCATGTTCAATGGTGTTGATGTTTCCATGTCTGTCTTGTATACTATCTACATGTTGGGTGTGACAATCTATCCATCTACCCATCCATCTATCTACCCATCCATCCATCTATCTAGCCATTTACCCATCTATCTATCTATCTATCTATCTATCTATCTATCTATCTATCTATCTATCTATCTATCTATCTATCTATCTATCTATCTATCTATCTATCTACACTGCCCCATAGTAACCAGAGATTCCACTCATGTCTTCACTTCAAGGCCATGTCAATGTAAGGAGTACAGCTGGGGGAGGGATGCTAGAAATAGTGGGACGGAAGTAGAATGGACAAATGAGAACACGTGTGCTGGCTAAAGGTCAATAAGAAAGTCTCTTACATAGAAAGTTGAAGAGCTTGTTTTACTATCTACTACTATCAATACTGTCAAAGTCAAAAGTCAAAATGGTTCTAATCAACTGTTTTTTAGAGTTTTTTTAGAGTTCCAAAAAGCTTTCAAAAACCTTGATGCTTGATTTGATTTGCTAACTGTGAAAAGTCTAAATGGTTTATTTGTATTCTGGTCCTTCAGAAAACCTTGAAACTCCAAAAAGAATCATTCACAACTTTTTTGATCAAAAATGACCTCCTGAACTCTGTAATAATGCCCCCCACACACATACACACACTCATACGCAAAGCACAAACACACACACACACACACACACACACACACACACACACACACACACACACACACACACACACACACACACACACACACACACACACACACACACACACACGCACACATGCACCCCGAGCAACACCCCCTCTGGCACCCCACCCCCTTTCACAGCAGCGCCGCCCCCTGTTAAAAACTGTGAAAACGCTTTTAATGACACCCAAAAAAACACAAATCGTAATGTAATTATTACAATAGTGTGGTAATAGTATAGAAATACAACTTTTATAGGCTTATAAGTATTTTAACAATTTTAATGCTATGATTTTTACTATGTAGTTGGGGGCATGATTTTGCGATGGTGCCGCCTCCTCTTGGGTGCATCCTCTTCGATGCAAAACCCCCTCCCCACGCCACCCCCACCCCCCCACACACACACAGACTAAGAATCATGTTTCCTCAGTGGGAAACAATCCTTCAGTAAACCTCCAATGTCACTCATACACATGAACTGTTTCATACAGGAGTAATCTTCTACAGATCCTGCTTGCTTATGACGGCTATGAACAATTACATTGTTATGGTGGAACACTTCACCTGCTTCACCGGGAGCGCACAACAGGATTTCTACGGTGGTTTAATCACTATGTGGCAATGTCACCTGTCCCTGGAGATCTAGAGATTAATATGGTCGTCATTGTCATGTTGGCCATCATATTGCTGTCTTGATTATGTTTGAAATGGTGCATCAGCGGAAGGACCCTCTGAGGACTTGAATAATGGTTTCTGGGCATGTTTGTCTATGCATATGTGTGCTTGTGTACTGTATGTATCAGATAAAGTATTTGTCGATAGCAGTGTTGGGAGGAGTACCGAAAATTCAATAACCTTCCAAAACATTGGTCCAAGATGGATCATTTTGTTGAAAATGCACAATTTTCATTTCCAGCTGATTTTTCCCTGTATTTTATGTTTCATCTGATTTACCCCGTACTCAGGAAAAATGTGCTTGAATAAAAGTTCAATAAAAGTTTTTTTTTTTTAAACTACTTTAAATGTGGAAAAAAATTACTCATGAAAAGTACTCAATTACAGTAAATTCAGTAAATGTGATTATTTACTTTGTTGCAGTCTGATCCCTGGTCAGGTCATGTGGCCCTCCGATGGTGGTGATGTGGCCCTCCATATTACATTACATTACACTTTTTATTCAAAGCGACTGACACTTGTTTTTTTAAGGACAGGGTATTGGTTGCAGTCCCTGGAGCAGTGTGGGGTTAGGTGCCTTGCTCAAGGGCACCTCAGCCATGGAGTGTGGTGGGGAGTAAGGGTGGGATTTAAACCTGCAATCCTCTGATCTAAAGCCCATCTCCTTAACCACTACGCCACGGCTGCCCACATCATGTAAGTTGCCCATCTCTGGCTTATAGAGATCTTCATGCACCCACTGCTGGTGTGCCGGCGTGTGGCTATGGGCTGCCAGACCACACAATCCTGCCATCGCCACACAGGGTTTTGTATCCAGGATGTGAAAAAGGATGGGATTGGGTGGACACTTGCACATGGCATATTTTGTGTGTGTGTGTGTGTGTGTGTGTGTGTGTGTGTGTGTGTGTGTGTGTGTGTGTGTGTGTGTGTGTGTGTGTGTGTGTGTGTGTGTGTGTGTGTGTGTGTGTGTGTGTGTGTGTGTGTGTGTGTGTGTGACTAGATAGTTTCATCTGCCTCCCTCCACACATGCAACATCTAAGTCCACTTTTTTTTCTTTCTGCCTTTTTTCCCTTTTTCTTTTTTCTCTGACTGAGGGGGCTGGGCAAAGGGTTCCAATACAATGCAGTGAGATAGGGAGACTTAATTCTCCTTGGATTGCTCTGTCTGCCAGCAATCACAGAGAAGCCGGACTAGAAAATTAACTTGTTAAAAGCCCCCGCCATCACTCACTGAGTCTGATAGACAAATCCAACGAAATACCAATCACTCTCACTGAAATGGGAAAATACGGGAGAGAATATGGCACACACACACACACACAATCAAACACACGCACATACATACACACACACACACTCACTAGGAGAGATCAACGCATACACCTACACACACACTCCCACATTCAGATGCACCCACCGGCGCACACACTCACGCACACACACACACACACACACACACACACACACACACACACACACACACACACACACACACACACACACACACACACACACACACACACACACATCCTAAAGCATTAACCTTGAAAACACAACCATGCCACTTTTATTCCTGTCTGAGGTAAACAACTCATTCATCTTGCATGCCAATCTTCTGTAACTGTGTTTAACAGAAGTCGAATATTCCCACCACTGCTCCTGCTCTTTCTGCTGGCCATGTTGAAGCACGCACAAAATGAATTTGATAACCGAACGCCTGGGTGACGGCACAAAAAAAGAGCTTTTTAGAAAATTGCCGTGTCAATCAAAGTAATGCAACTTATTAAAAAATATGAACAGTGTCGTCAGCCTCTATGTGAGCTTTGGCCGAAGCAGAGAAATCCCCAGTACAGACAGTAGCTCTGCTTTTGTAAAAAAAAAAAAAAAATGGTGGACTTCTTCCAAATCAGCTTTGTTTTTTTCCTTATTTATTTATTTATTTATTTTCCTCTTTTTTCATGAAAATGTTGGCACGGTTCTACTGAAAGGGAATTATCATAAAGGTTTGGCTCGGTGCATGAAATAGCGGCCTGGCACAGAGTTGGCCTCTCTGCTGCTAATTGTGCAGAGTAGCCAGTTGACTTGAAAAAGGTAAAAAGGCACCAAAAGCTACAACAAAAAAGAAAGTAGTGGGGGTGGGGGTGTTAGAAAAATAAATAAAGAAAAATCCACACACTGCCTTCATTAAAGTAATTCTTCCAGCTCAAGGCCGTTCTAGCTGGGACCCGCTGGCTGAGGGTGAGAGGTAGCCATCCGTGACGGTAGGATCCCTCAGCATGGGCTAAAAATAAACCGGCAGCGGAGGAAATTAGTAAATCAGACTTCAAAACCATGACAGTGAGGCAGCGTGTGACAAAAATAAGAAATGCTTGCTGTCTGATATGAGGATGCTGCTTCTGAAATCAGTCATTTGTGCCTCTCCTGCCAAAACTGCCAAATCTGATAAGAATGAGAATGGAGAGCTGAGACGAATACAAGTGAGATCTTAACTGCAGTCTTTGCAAACACAGAAGAAAACACATACACACATGCATGCACACACACACACACACACACACACACACACACACACACACACACACACACACACACACACACACACACACACACACACACACACACACACACACACACACACACACACACACACACACACACAATAGCCTATTAACAAAAGACGGGATATAAAGAAAAGGCGTGGTATGAAACAAATTCTGGGTTTTCATTTTACCCAAAAATACAATGGTACATGAAAGAGACAGACAAACATGCACTCTCCCATCACAACAGGATGGCACTGTTTCCATTGAGCAGCACCAGCTAATTAATTTATTCATTAATTTAATGTATCATATATTTAGCCAGAATTGGGCCATTAACACTGTAAGAGCCTCTTATGCCAGGGAATCCTGGTCAAAATAACCACGATATGTAACCATGAGGAAGTAGTCCATGGCACTATCACCTTAATGAATGAAAAAATGAATGAATTAATTAATTTATTTGACTATTTGATGTAAAAGCATGGCACTGCAACTGAAACCATATATTACCTATATTAAACCCAAACATAAACACACTGACACACACTGACACACACACACACAGAGACACACGAACACACACACAGACGCACACCGCACCTTCTACCTGCACTAAACACACACACACACACACACACACACACACACACACACACACACACACACACACACACACACACACACACACACACACACACACACACACACACACACACACACACACACACACACACACACACACACACACACTGCTGCTGGTGTACTTGACAGACCTTTTTAATATTTATTTTTCTTCAAAATGCTACTATTACCATGTCAGAACGCTATAAAGGACTTTTTTTAGGAAAAGCACAAAAGCACAACAATACCTCTTAATGTATGTCCTCTACAAGTCTTCTGTTGTCCAGTCTTGCACTTTAAATGTCTGTATGAGCACTGTCTATGTCCATACTGTCTTAAGTCCATGTATAAGTACTGTCTATGTCTATACTGTCTATGTCCTTACCTAGATTAGTCTATGTCTGTATGGGAAAGCAAGAAATGTAATTTCAAATTCTTTGTATGACCAGTGCATGTAAAGAAATTGACAATAAAACCTACTTGACTTGAAAAATATTACACATGGCTCCATGTGATATGGTTACAGCATTTGCCTACTGCTTGAACACTATAGGCTGATGCTTAGACTAAAATAGCATATTGTTAAGTTGTTGGTAATATAACTTAAACACAGTGTGTCCGTACCTTAAACAAAAGTTCTGCTTAACACTGTAGTAGCAGTTCAGCAACACACATTTTGCTTTATGCTACACACTTACTCATGGTCACTGCACACGTTTTCCTTCAGAAGACACTCCATTAAAACATGAACACTCATCATATAATTCGGAAAACACATCCGTTAAAAAACAAAGCACACTGGATGTATGACAAGATTTAGGCACCAACAATAAAACACATGCTATCAAAATTAACCACTATTCTGCCAGTTACAAAGTTGCATTCTTTATATTATTGCACTTATTTTATTTTGCATTTATTCGTTTTACTTTGATTGCTTCTTTGCTAAATTCACACCTTCCTACACTCAAACAAAACAACAAATATCACAACGGTACTAAAAGAGTAGAATATGGAGCATGGCATTGACTGACTTACGTTCTGTAAAGCCTAGCTTGATGCCAGGAGTAGCCATTTGTCTTCATCATGTTAGGTAGAACATGATAGTTTGTAGAAATACACATAATAGTGTAATTTTCAGAACACAACCAAGCAAGCACTTGAGCAAACTCACTGAACATGATATCATTTTGATGACGTCATGTAGATGTCAGCTGCATATTGTGTCTGGAAATATATTGTACTTCGTTACAGTAAGAATACCTCATACCCAAACAAACAAAGTATATTGACTATGTTTTTCATTACAGCATGTTGACGTCAACCACATATTTATATCATATTTAGATGTTTGAAAATATGTGAATATACTCAATACACAAACATATGGTCCATAAGCTCACCTACACACTGTTGTGTTGAGAGTGATGTACTGTTTACAGTTTTTGCCGACTGCTTGCACACAATTTGCAAAATTTGGCTCATAGAGTCAAAACTCTACACACAAGCCAATTACTCTCAACACTTGAAGATAAACCCTTCACATATATGCCAGCATGAAACTCTGCTATCAAAACCTTAACATTGCCATAAAAACTCAACAATCTTTTGTCAAAGCCTCATTTTCATGTCAAAAGACACACATTAGCACCAAATGAGAAAACAAATTAGATCAATGTGAAAACACTTGTCTACTTTATACAAAACACAGCGGCTTTTCTTTTTGTGACAGTCTATTCAGACTCACAGAATGTACATATTCACAAGACCCCAAAATTCAATACTGTACATTACATAACTGCACCTTACAGTACAGGACATTAAACCGAAGCAAAATATAAACAGTCTACATCACTCTCAACACAACAGTGTGTAGGTGAGCTTATGGACCATTTGTTTGTGTATTGGGTATATTCACAAATATTCTAAATATGATACGAGACACAATATGCAGCTGACATCTACATAACATCATCAAAATTATATCATGTTCAGTCAGGTTGCTCAAGTGCTTGCTTGGTTGTGTTCTGAAAATGACACTATTACGTGTATTTCTACAAACTATCATGTTCATACCTAACATGTGATGATGAAGACAAAAGGCTACTCCTGGCATCAGGCTAGGTTTTACAGAACTTGAGTCAGTCAATGCCATACTCCATATTTTACTCTTTAGTACCGTTGTGCTATTTGTTGTTTTGTTTGAGTGTAGGAAGGTGTGAATTTAGCAAAGAAGCAATCAAAGTAAAACAAATAAATTCAAAATAAAATAAGTGCAATGTAATATAAAGAATGCAACTTTGTAACTGGCAGAATAGTGGTTAATTTTGAAAGCATGTGTTTTATTGTCGGTGCCTAAATCTTGTCATACATCCAGTGTGTTTTGTTTTTTTAACAGATGTGTTTTCCCAATGATATGATGAGTGTTCATTTTTTAATGGAGTGTCTTATGAAGGAAAAAGTGTGCAGTGACATGAGCAAGTGTGTTGCATAAAGCAAAATGTGTGTTGCTGAATTGCTACTACAGTGTTAAGCAGAACTTTTGTTTAAGGTATGGACACACTGTGTTTAAGTTATGTTACCAACAACTTAACAATATGCTATTTTGGTCTAAGCATCAGCCTATAGTGTTCAAGCAGTAGGCAAATACTGTAAGATATATTTGCTTCAGTTTAATGTCCTGTACTGTAAGGTGCAGTTATGTAATGTACAGTATTGAATGTTGGGGTCTTGTGAAGATGTACATTCTGTGAGTTTAAAAAGACTGTTACAAAAAGAAAGACTGTTGTGTTTTGTATAAAGTAGACATTGTTTTCACATTGATCTAATTTGTTTTCTCATTTGGTGCTAATGTGTGTCTTTTGACATGAAAGTGAGGTTGTGACAAAAGGTTGTTGAGTTTTTATGGCAATGTTTAGGTTTCATGCTGGCATATATGTGAAGGGTTTATCTCCAAGTGTTGAGAGTAATTGTCTTGTGTGTAGAGTTTTGACTCTATGAGCGAAATTTTGCAGATTGTGTGCAAGCAGTAGGCAAAAACTGTAATATTCCTCTGTAGTTTATTTTGTATACATTACCAGCTACAGTACAATAGGCAAGTTGACTGCACAAGTAAAGCAGTCCTATAGCTGATCAGGGTTGAGTTTGATCAGATCCAGTGACATAATCTCAAGTCACATGGCTAATTTGTTCATATTTAGCTTTTCACTCACAGTGTGCTACCCCAGTTTGTTATTTGATAGCTATGTTCAATATATTGATGATGTGTGGAATAACAATATAATGTGTTAACTGAAATCGTCACGCGTTACCTTCATCTAGTAGTTAGAGTAGAGTAGAGTAGAGTATAATGTATTGATGGGGGAATTAAGGTGTCAAGACAAGTTCATGGATGGATATGATCTCTCTCCTGAATGACATATTTCTGCCCATTCTATTCCATATCATCATCATGGACTTGTGTTTGTTTTGTTGACACCAGTGACAGCTGCCAGTGCCACAGTGAGACTTACTAATGACATGTCTACAGCAGAGTTATGGGCCTCTAGGTCACCATCTGTCTATGGGGAGACAGAACGAGTGTCACATGAAATATGTTTTAGCATTAACTGCTATATAATGACAGTCCTCCAACAGCCACATGTTGACATGTTAAGATGTCTTCAGCATTTCTTCCTTTCTTTCTTTCTCTTCCTTTCATTCTCTTTCTTTCTTTCTTTCTTTCTTTCTTTCTTTGTCAATTTTACACAGACAAATTATCCCTTTCTTTCCCGTTCTTCCACTATCCCTTATTGTTCTGTCTCAGAGACATTCTTCCTTTGTTCATCTCAAGTATACCTACTTATCATCAAGGTCAGGTGACATTTAAAGATCTACTTTCATTGTCATGTCATTATTATTTAATGCTTTATGCATTGGTTGTGTTAAAAAAAAATCTGGTTGCGTTGTTTCAAGCTGTCTTTGTAGGAGTAAATTGGCTTGTGGTCAAACGACAGGGTTTTCTTTTCATGAATATCTGTGATGCGAAAACAAGGCGTCTCTGATAAAACCGTAAACCGATCCTTGTGATGTCCATGGGACAGGCATTTCCTGATTCGCTCCTTGCTCTGTATTGTTTCTGTGAATGGGAAACACTGCCAGTGGAGGTAACGCACCACTTGGAAGGGCAGTATGTGTATATCTAACTAGGAGTGACCATCCGTCTTTCAAAAAGAGCAAGTAAAACTTGATTTCAGTGGAAGTAGATCTTTAAGGTACAAATAGAGGCATTTCCCCAATCACCCAGTTACCCTTGACTTCCACTCTTGATTTCCTATTTATTATCTTACCTCCCTCCACGGAGTCCTCTAATTGGTGCAGGCTCAGTAAGCTGTGCACCTCTGCAAGACTCCCGGAGTAATATTTCATGCTGTGTGGAGTATGGGCTCACAAGCTTTCTGTCTGGCACAGGGCCAGGCTAAACTGTCGATGCTAGGAGAGTTTTTAGCCCGTAAAACGGTTGCTATCTTTTGCAGTACCCAGTAATTAATGAGAGATGAAACCCACTGAGGTCTTCCTGTGTGTCCCCTTGTAAAGTATGCTATTTATTTTCTCTCTGTTTCTTCAACCCTTGATGGCAAGAAGACATTTTAGTTTCACGGCAAAACATTTTAGATGATACATTGGTTTATTTCAAATATTGAATCATCATTTATTATCCAGAAGCTAAAAAATGATTTAGAACTAGTCATTTTTTGTCTAAGCTGATTTTCCATTGACATGTCTGAAGATGTGAAAATGAAGATCATTATTTATTGCCTTTGAAATGATAATGTGTATACAGTAACTGTAGTATAAACTGTTCTACCAACATTTCATGAACGATGACAGACGACTGGACAGTCTGAACAGTCTGCTACTCATTATCACTTCCGCATTGCCTGCTACAGGACACTTCTCCCTGGGTGATCATTTATTTGTCAAAAGAACTTCAGAGAAACGTCATCAGAAAAAAAAAACATGTTGATAAACATGTTGATTACACAATGTTGCTCAAAGCTCCGACTGTGTTATTTCTATATTTTGACCCAGCCATATAATTCCGCTGAAACTGTATGGATGTGTTATGCATAGAAGCACATGAAAAGCAGGGGCAGAGACTAATGTAGACCTCCTGTTCAGCACTACGCGGCAGCAGATGGGTCTGTCAGCAAAGGCTGTAGATAAATAATAACAACACAGTGGCAATTATTTCATCCAGAACATGATGGGAACACATATCTCTCTGTCTTGGGAAAACACACTACAGTACAAGAGATGTGGAGGGTGAAACCAGATAGAAGGCAGACAAGACACAGTTCCAGAGCGAACTACATTTATTTTGGGTTGAAGAAGGAGCGGGGTGGTGTAGGACTCAGAATGGAATTTCACAGGTCCTTTGCCTCAAACCGATGAATGTTTCACTCCATTGCATGATCCCCCCTACACCCCTCCTGATTGTCTCTCTGTCTCTCTCTCCTCTCTCTCTCCATCTTATGTTGTTCCAAGAAGGTCAAGATAAAACAGAGGGAACAAACATAAATCAAAAAGCTCTCTCTCTCTCTCTCTCTCTCTCTTTTGACTCTCAAACTCGCTCATTCTCTCTTATTCGCTCACACTCTGCCTCACATTCCATCTCTCGCTTTCCATCGCTTTCAAGTGGGAGGCATCTGCCCGCAATATGAGGATCTTTTTTATCAGGATTTAGGGTGCTCTGGCACCGTTATGAGACTTACGGCCCTGGCCCATGCAGATGTCCCATAACTCAGCTTGCGCTTGGGCCGGGCTCCAAACGAGGCCTATCTTTTATCTACTCCAGGGAAATTGCATATTGATTACAGGGTGGATCTTGGTGGAGCTCAGCACTGATTTTTGATGGCCGGCCAAGAGATTGTAGGGGAGGGGGAACCCCCAATCCCTCCCCCCCCACATCACACCTCTCACAGAAGCACACTCAGTACAAAATACACACATACGGGCACACACGCGCACACACGCGCACACACACACACACACACACACACACACACACACACACACACACACACACACACACACACAATTTACAAAACCTCTTTGATACCTGTCTGGTTATCTTTATTTCTCTTTAACTATCTCTCTCTCTCTCTCTCTCTCTCTCTCTCTCTCTCTCTCTGTCTCTGTCTCTCTCTTACACACACATACACTCACCGTCCACTTTATTAGGCACACCTTTCCAATTGCTCATTGTTGCAAATTTCTGATCTTCAATCATATGGCGGCAACTCAATGCATTGAGGTATGTAGACATGGTCGTGATGATCTGATGCAGTTCAAACTAAGCATCAGAATGTTATGTTACATTCTGAAATGTTACTTAAATGACTTTGAATGACTGATCTACTGTGATAGGTTTACAGACAATGGTCCATTTTTTTTTTTTAAAAGCCTTGTTGATGCCAGAAGTCAGAGAAGAATACTGCCGTGCAATACAAGAACGCAGTAACTCAAAATGGTCGATTTTTTTTTAATATCGGAAATGGGTTCTAAACTACCTCATTTGTCTTGTGTCCAAAAATGGTGGTCCAACACCGTCCCGTTTTGGAGAAAACTCATTTTGAAAGTGCAAAAATGACCCAAAAAAAGTTAAACAAAAACGCTGTAAGTCGGCGAGTTACTGCTGCACGTTCCAATGGGACTGGTTTGGGAGTAGACAGTAATACAAGCTAAGAACGCAGTAACTCCTGCAGTAACTCCATTTTGTGGCAGTAATACCAGCCAAGAACGCAGTAACTCTGTTTTTTTGTGGCAAAAAGACACATAAATGTTGTTTTTTTGTTGTTTTTTTTGTGTGCATTAAATTGCTATCCTAAACAAGCATTACCAGGAAGTGTCACCACCAATTTACCGGCAACACAGTTGTCGCGCCATATGGAAAACTTTGAAGCCTTTTTTCTCAGTTTGCCGTTTTCAGAGTTACTGCGTTCTAAGATTGTAGGGCAGAATAGCCAGACTGGTTCGAGCTGATAAAAAGGCAACATTAAGTCAAATAACCACTCCTTACAACCCATTTCTCTATAAGAGAATCTCTGAATCGCACAGCACATCAAACCTTGAGGCAGAACCAGCATAGCTCATATAAACAACTACAAACTAGAAAGCCCTACAAAGTCACAATTTGATCTCATGATTTGATTTCATCTGGACAGTTTATCACAATGCAGTATGTGAGTTTTTATCACCCAAAGAATCAAATCATGCAGTTCCTGATCACGTCAAGTCTTATGGGGTAACCTAATCAAAACGAGCCGTCTTGTCAGTGTTTTGCTACTCTTGGACATACGGAAGGACATGGGAGTTTTCCTGCCATAAATTTTCCAAAATTAGGTGTGACAATGGAAGGTTGGAGTGAAAAATAGCATACATAGACAAGTAGCACCAGCAAGCAGCTTTGGGTAAGTGTGTCTAGTTTTTTCTTCACAGAAGACATTAGTAGCTAGCACTTCAGAGGACATGGCTGTAAAAGTTAGTACTTCAAATAGGTTACTTGGAAGCGACTGGATTTCTTCTTGAGGCGTGAAAATACAGGGGTTGCACAAAATAATGGATAGCCATTTTGCATCTGTCATTTTGCATCAACAGTTAATCCTGTTCAGGACTTTTTCTAGGATTTTTTGGCATGAGGGAGCATCATGGTAGGTTACAGGGGGTGAAGGGGGGTGTTCCCCCCCCCATGAATGAGAAATATATATATATATATATATATATATATATATAAGTATGAGGGTGCACCCACGGAGGTATGAGGGTGGAGCGCCCCTATTTCCCCGTTCAGAAAAAGCCCTGCTGTTGGATATGGTTCATCCTTCTTGGTTGTATGCAGACCTTACATTGGATACCATAGCTCTTGACACATCACAAAGACTTGCTGTCTCGGTCAAAGATGCAACAGTTACATGCACACCAAGAATTTCTCCTTTTTGAACTCTGATATGTCACCTATAATGTTGTGTGCATTGCAAGATTTAGAGCAAAACTGTGCTCTTACCCTGCTAATTGAATCTTCACATTTCACCGTATTGGTGCAATGTGCAATTAATGAAGATTAGCCAACAGGCTGGTCCCGTTGAGCAATGAAACTTCACACTCTGGTGTTGCCATTATTTTGTCCAACCCCTGTACATTCAGACCCTCAATTTGAAGTCAAAAACAGTGCATATGTAACAAAACTTAAGAATCCCTCGCTTAGTGTAGGCTAACTTGGGAACAGAGGGACCTACGGCAGAGACTTACAGTTTTCACCTATGGTAAGCTGAGATTCTCAGCTTTGTAGGTCTAACACAAAATGTGTATTCTGTGGCTGGTCAAAAATTGTTTAGAATACCTGGGAGTCAACAGGCAAAATTCAAAAATTCCAATTAGCTTCCGCTGGTCAGTGGTAGATGACATGTCCGACTCACATCGAGTAGCTACTTGCATGTTGCTACATTGTCCGTGTCACTTGATCCTACAGGTAGTGATGGGGAACTTGAAGCGAGGCTTCGAAGCCTGCTTCTAGCAAAAGTGGGCGTAACATATGAAGCCTTGCTTCGAGGCTTGTGTCGGCAACGTAAAAACCACGTGACAATGCCAGATGAGGCTTCACATTTTGCGAGGCGTGTGGAGGTTTCATTGCGCGCCGCTACCCAAACGAGCTTTCTGCGCCTCGGAGCACTTCTCAAGTTTTCAAGATTTGTTGTATGTGTGTTTAGACTGGATATGTAGGCTAGTGACTTTGATTTGGTTCCACTCTGCAATAAATTCAGCTCATGCCGTAGATTGACCCAAATGTCAAAATGATCTATGCACCTCCAATTTCCTTTTGAAGTAGTTTTTCAAAGTGAGACGCTTCCGAAGACGAGGTGGGAAATTGTTTTAGTTCTACCGCTAAGCAACCATAAACGAGACAGCAGTTCTGTCAGCAATCATTAATACTAAACTAGGCCTACAGCTAAATAAGAGAGCAGACCTATTTTATTTATTATAGGTTTTGTGCGGGTTTTAACAGTCTTTACCAGTTGATTCATGTTGACTACAAGAAGGAAACTCAGCTATATTGTATAGAGTCAAGCGGCTAGCGCAGTGGTTTAAGTGTCCGACCTGGGTTCTCAAGATCATCAGATCAAATCCCTGTAGTAGCGACATGATGGTGATAATCCAACTAGTTCTTGATTTTGCAGGGTAGCTTTCTAATAAAGTTGACCAAGTAAATCATGACATCATCTGCCAAGCTGGTATAGTGGTGAATGCGACAGAGTGCTACCTTAATAATTGTGAGTTCGAATATAAGTAGTGGATAATTGATATTTGTTGGTACCCCTTGAATTACATTTAATTCATATAATGTGAATTATAGTAGGCTAATATTTCTTTCTGGTTATTTTAATTGGCTGCTTATTGTGTTGCGTTTATGGCCGATCACTCCCAGTTGCGCGCCGACCTCCACACAATGATGCTCTCTCACTTCCACGATAACACAGGGTCAGCGTTAACCTTGATTTTAGTGTCCCACAATCACGAGTAATTAATTCCATATACACACACCATCACATTTATTGAAACAGAACGGATACAAATAAGACGCGAGAAAAAAAGTTAAAATTAAATCCAATGCCTGCGGTGCCAATTCATTGCACACCAGATGGCGCCAGTGAGAACTGAGGC
>NC_085878.1:20843501-20856001 GCF_034702125.1 Engraulis encrasicolus
GTTAATTACTCCCCCCACCAATCTGGAGGGTCGGGAGTTGAACCGGCAACCTTTGGGCTACAAGTGCGACTCCCTAGCCCTGTCCTTCACATGCAAAGTCGATGCACCATAACGCAGAATGCAGAACCTTTGCATGATGCCATCTGCATACTCTCAAACACACACGCATACAGGTAGACAAACACAGGCACACACACACATTTCACATAGAAGCACAAAGACACAAATGTTGTCCACAGTTGAATCTCTATGTGATTGTCTCCATGCTTTTAGTCACATTTCCAGAAGTTGCTGTAGCCCCGCTGTACCTCCAGTGGCACGCTGTAATAGTCATTGAAAAGTTAACTACCATTGTAAAATATGTGGAGGTAAATGCTAGTTACTAATCCGGTAGCAAGCTCTACAGGGTGTCCGGTCAGAACAATGATGAGAGGGAAGCAGAATTCAAAGTAGAGTGTCTTCTTTATTTTCTCTTCACACCCACAACACAACTTATTAAATTCTTCTTCTTGATATCAAATAAAACATTGTCTCTGGAATGTGTGTGGTTCTGAAATAAAAGGAATGTACAGTTGTCTTCACTAACATGGTAATAATTACTGGCTACATTAAACAGTGCTAGCTAGTTAGCATGACACAGCAGTAATTACCTCAGAATTCCACTAAAAACGATTTTGGTGTTTGGAAGAAAATTACATTACTAATGCAGTTAAACAACACCAAATGCTCCTAATAATGATAAAATTAACTCACCAGTAGATGCACGCACACAAACTATGAGAACATCTAGGAGGAAACTGCAGACATGATCCAACTGCTGTTCATCTTCACCTTGCCTTGTTCTAAATGACAATGCAAAAACTGGGGTCCTAAAGGGGGCTTCAAACCTTAAGGGTGGCCAACTAACTGCCTGACTAAAAATGTAAAAACTACAAATGCCATAAAAAGGATATCAGATAGGCTTTTGTACAGCCGCCCCCAAATCTGTTGGGCAGATTTGCTTCTCGAAGGCCGTCTATCCGGGGTCGTCTGGAAGTGCGGGAAGTCTGATGAGCCTCACCACTGGTCGCAGGTAGGTCCGGTCTTTCACCTGTACCTCAGCTGTCCTCACCCTCCCATCTGAACCAGGATGGACTGTCTTGACTGTTCCAACAAGCCAGAGGGCTCTTGGGGTTTGAGGATCCACAATCATCACCACTGTGCCAACAGCCAGATCTTCCGTTTCCTTTTGCCACTTCTGGCGAATCTGTTGGGTTGGCAGGTAATGACGGATATACCTGGCCCAAAACTGGTCAGCCAGTACTTGACTGTGTCTCCATCTCTTGCGGCTGAGCAATTCTGACTCTGGGTAGATCACCTGGGGCAGAGAAGCATCAGTCCTCCCCATCAGAAGTGAATTTGGAGTGACCGGGTCAGGATCTGAGATATCTGAGGATACGTATCCCAAGGGTTTGGAATTAAGTATTCCTTCAATCTCTACCAGGACTGTCCGGAGTACTTCTTCTGGGACAGTTTGTGCTCCAAGAACTGTGGACAGTGCGGCCTTGATGGACCGTATCTGTCTCTCCCAGGAGCCGCCAAAGTGTGGTGCACTAGGTGGGTTGTAGCAGAAGTTAATCTGCTGGGCGGCGAGCTTCTCTTTCATGGCAGGTTGGAGAGCATGGAATGCCTCCTTCAGCTCAGCATCACCGCCTCTGAAGTTTGTTCCTCTGTCACATAAGATCTCGTGCGGCTTGCCTCTTCTGGACACAAAACGACGTAGTGACATGAGGAATGAGTCAGAGTCTATGCTTGACAGGAGATCTATGTAGACTGCCTTGGTGGTAAGGCACTTGTACAAGATGCCCCAGCGCTTCTCATTGCGCCTTCCCACTCGGATCTGAAAAGGGCCGAAACAGTCTATTCCAGTTGAATGAAAGGCTGGCTTGTAAAGCCTCAGGCTGGAGGGGGGCAAGTCAGCCATTCGTGGAACATCAGGTGTTCCGCGCCACTTACGGCATTCAGTGCAGTTGGACTGGAACGTACGGATTGCTTGTCTACCTCTCAGGATCCAGAAGCGTCGCCTGATTTCAGCAAAGACTCGCTCTGGCCCTGAGTGAAGCAGTTCCTCATCATATCGTTGGATGATCAGCTTTGTGATAGGATGAGTAGGGTCGAGGACAATAGGATGTTGAGTGTCTTGACCTATGTCATCACATCTACGTAGGCGGCCTCCAACTCGTATGAGCTGGGTGCTTGAATCGAACTCAGGGGCCAGTTTGGCTAGTCGACTGGTTAGTGCTACTGGTTTTCCAGCTTGTAGCTGCATGAGATCATCTTGGAAGCATTCTGCCTGGGCTTGGCGAAGAACATCAAGCTCTGCATTCCTGAAGTCATCAGCTGATAAGCTGCTGGGATCTGAAGCCGCCCCGTGTGCTGAACGGGCTACGGCCTCCAGGAGTTCTTGAAACGTACTGTATTGGCTTGCATCCATTTGCGGTGGACCATTAAGGACAGCTGTGACTCCACAGAAGGCTTGTTTCTTCAGCTCCTCAGGAATGTCCGGTGTGCGCTCAGAGGGTCGCTCAGGCCAGGAGGTCTCCGGTTGCCGAAGGAAGGCTGGGCCTTGAAGCCACCGACTGTCATCAATCAGCTGAGACAAGGTCTTTCCCCTTGTGATGTCATCCGCAGGGTTTCTGGGTGAGTCCACATAGCGCCATGCTCCTGAATCGGTTAACTCCTGAATTTCTGCAACCCGAGTTCCCACAAAGACTTTGAACTTACAGGATTCTGATTGCAGCCAGGTAAGTACCGTCATAGAATCTGTCCAGTAGATGTAATGATGGACATTCAGGGTTAACTCTCTCTTCAGAACTGACGCCAGTTGGGCACCGGTTAAGGCGGCGGACAGCTCGAGCCTTGGGATTGACAATTGCCGTTTGGGGGCCACTCTTGAGCGGGCAGCAACAAAGGCGACTTGGGTGCATCCATTGGTGTCTTCTGTGCGGAGATATGCCACTGAACCATATGCCTTTTCAGAAGCATCACAAAAGATGTGGATGCTATGGCTGCAGTCGTTCGTGTCCAGCTCAGGAGTGGTGTAGCACCTTGGCACGGTAAGACGTGATAGCTGTGGAAGTTCCTCTACCCAGGAGTGCCATTCTTGGAGGAGCTCAGGAGGTAGGTTGGGGTCGTCCCACTCCCGCTTCCGATCCCAGAGCCTCTGCACTATGACCTTAGCCCTGGTGGTAAATGGCACGATGAATCCAAGTGGATCATACTGCTTGGCAAGGATGCTATAGATGCTGCGCATCGTAGGCTGTGTGTCTGTCTCAAGTTGCCCATTCTTGAAGCCTAAGGTGTCTGATTGGCAGTGCCAAGTCAAGCCGAGGGTGCGTTCTTCTGGTTCGCTTGCATCTTGGGTGAGCCAGAGCTCAGCACTTTCAGACCTGCTTTCTGAGGGCAAATGGCTGATTATTCTCGGGCAGTTGCTGTTCCATTGCCTTAAGTCAAAACCACCTTCGGCCAGGAGATGGCGCAGTTGGTCCACGAGATTCTTTGCCTCTTGAGCAGACTGCAGACTCTGTAGACAATTGTCTACGTAAAAGCATCGCTCCACTGATGTGCGCAGTTTGTCTCCATCTTCAGTGTGGTCAGTCACATGCTTTTGGAGTGCAAAAGTGGCACAACAGGGGCTTGAGGTGGTTCCAAATGGCAGAACCTGCCACTGGTAGACATCTGGAGGGTCATTCCTTCGCATATCTCTCCACAGGAACCTCATCAGGGGTTGGTCCTCTGGAAGCAGTCGGACCTGGTGAAACATGCCCTTTATATCTGAACTGATTGCAAATGCATGCTCCCGGAAGCGAAGAAGGACCCCGAGCAGAGTGGCGCCCAACACAGGTCCAGGGAGGAGATGATCGTTCAAGCTGATGCCTCGATGAACAAAGGAGCAGTTGAAGACGATTCTGTTCTTCCCATTATGGTGGACCATATGATGGGGGATATACCACCCAGGACTGCTGGTTGCTTCCTCCAATAGGATCTTGCTCACATAGCCAGCCTCGACTAGTTTGCTGATCTCTTGGTGGTAGGTGGCAGCCTTGTCGGGATCAGCAGCAAGCCTCTTCTCCGTTCCGCGCAGGTGGGCCATCACAGCTTCCTTTGGTGCAACCAAAGGAGGTTGGTCTGCTTTCCACAACAGCGGTGTGGCGTACCTCAGAACTCCATCTACCTCCACTCTGATGGTCTTCTCTTCGAGGATCTGAATGGCCTTTGCATCCTGTCTTGAGCGTGTCACGAGTTTCTCACTGCGATATGGCAATGTATCCAATTGCCACAGCTTCTCGACATGTTGTAGTAACTCAGAGTTGCTTGGAGTCATGGATGTGAGAAAGCATTGTTGAGTGGTGAGGCTGTGCTTCACAAGCTTCGAAGGACCCTGAAGTGACCATCCCAGCTGGGTTTTGATGGCGGCTGGACCTCCTGGTGGACCAAGACGCACAGGCTCCGTTGGTATGATGAGATGTGGATGGTCTGATCCGATAAGGAGTAAGGGCTGCGAACAGTCAATGGGCTGTAGAGGTACGTTCTTCAGGTGCCGATACGACTTCTTGAGTGTTGCGATTGGGTAAGTATGAGATGTCAAACCGAGCTCTTTGGCTGTGAATGCCCTGTGAATGTGGAACGTCTTCCCGGGTTGGTGAGCAGGTGACACTGAGAATGACACTGTGGCTCCATTGATGACATGCATCTCTTGGCGTACTGTACGTAGGGACAGTTCTTCAGGTGTTCCTTGAAGACCAAGTTGCTGTGCGGCCTCCTCCAGCAAGATGGTACGCTCAGAGCCGTCATCAAGCAGAGCATAGGTGTCTAAAGAGTTGTCTCCATTCCTTAGGATAACTCGGCTCATCTTCAGTAGCACCTTACTGCTGCCAGCAGGTCTGTCCACATAGAAGGTTTGGGCAGTAGAGGTAGTTGGCTTTGGGTGGTCGGTTGACCCGATGGTGTTCTTCACGGATGTGGATGTCTTACTCCCCGCATTCACTTCATGAAGGATCTCTAGATGCCGCTTGTCACATTTCTTGCACTTAGCCTTAAGAGTACACTCTGCACTTAAGTGTTCACGCCCACATTTCCAGCACCTCTGATTGGCCCGGATCCACTTCTCAACTTGTTCCTTGGTAAGGATCTGGAAGTTTGAACACTGGTTCAGATAGTGCTTGGTGGTGTAACAGAAAGGACAGAATTTCTTAGGCTTCTCCTTAGACTGATCTGAACTGGTTGACTGTGTCTCCGACAGGGAACTGTCCTGCTCAGTGCTGTGAAGGATGGTCGTGGGCTTAGGCTGTGACTTGCGGTCTTTGCGCTGCTCCTTGGGGCCCTGACGCTCCTTGCTATGCTCAATACTCGGCTGTGAGTTGTCCACTTGAATCTTCACCTCATATTCCAGCCAATCTGCCAGGTTGAGTAAAGAGGGGATGGGTGTCCTCATAGGGTCCACAAACCTCCTGAAGTTTGCTCTTAAGTCATGAGGCAGCTTCCCTAAGAGCCGGGAGACATGAGATCCACAGTGTAGCTCTGTATCACCAGCATGTCCAAGCTGGTCTAGCATGCCCACTAATGCCCTCACTTTCAGTGCAAACCGCTTGAAAGCCTTTGTGTCTCCCATCTTGACATTTGGCTCCTCCATTAGCTTTGAGATGCGTTGAAGGGCAAGCTGGTGTGGTTGGCCATATAGCTCAGTCAGAGCTTCCATGGTTTCAGAGTAGGGGTAGCGGCTATTACTGTAAGAATCAGCCACAAGCAATGCGTCTTCTAGCTTCAGGTGATCCATTAAGATGTGAAATTTGAATAGCTCTGTTGCGTCTGGAGGGAGCAGGTTGTCTAGAGCAACTTTGAGTCTGTTAAACTCACGTGGATCTTCGCGCTGGAAGTCAGGGATCTTTGCCTTTGGACCCCGATAAGAGAGCTCGGTCTCTACAGGACGCTGTGGTGCGGAGCTTTGATGCAAGTATGTTGGCTGCCCATGCCTAGAGCTATGGCGTGGAGGCGAGCGAGATGGCTGGCGGTGGCGAGAGCTATGCCGTGGAGGTGAGCGTGATGGCTGGCGATGCCTAGAGCTCTGAGGTGGAGGTGAGTGAGATGGCTGGCGATGCCTAGAGCTCTGCCGTGGAGGTGAGCGAGATGGCTGGCGATGTCGAGAGCTCTGGCGTGGAGGTGAGCGAGATGGCTGGCGATGTCGAGAGCTCTGGCGTGGAGGTGAGCGAGATGGCTGGCGATGCTGAGAGCTCTGGCGTGGAGGCGAGCGTGATGGCTGGCGATGCCGAGAGCTCTGCCGTGGAGGTGAGCGTGATGGCTGGCGATGCCGAGAGCTCTGGGGTGGAGGTGAGCGTGAATAGGACACCTGGCCTTGCTGGGAGCGGTGATGGTAAGTTGAGCCATGGCGCCGAGGTGAGTATGATGGTTCACGAGGGCTATAATGTGGACCTGGATCATAGTCCCTCTCAGAGTAGTATCTGTACTGCCTTGAATAGGCCTCAGCAGGTGTGCTGTAATGATGCTGCACATGGGATGAGCTTTGAGGGTATTGCGGCGTACCCCAGGTTGAGTCGCGAAGAGTGCCAGCATGTGAATGATAGCTGCGGCGAGGAGGTGCTTGCAGATCATGACTTTGGTCGTGACGGCCTGGGTGATCTCTGGTTGTGGGCCTATGATCAATGCGTAATACCCTGTTAAGATCACCTGTGAGCTCATCAATATCATCTCCTTTCGGTGCATACTGTTGCTTGCTCTCAGTAGCTTCCAATTCAGCCGTAGGTCGTGGAGGACGTGGATCCTGATGATCTCTAGGTGTTGTCTCCCATTCCTGTGAGATTGGCGAGATTGATCTTGAGCGTGAAGCCTGATGCCTTGGAAGTGAGTGATATTCATGTCTCGTGCTCTGAGACCTCTGTTGCTGCTGCATCTCCTCTATGTAGCGTTTCAGCATGGCATTCTCTTCAGCAAGCTGATATGCATGCCTCCTCAGCTCTGGAGTACGTGAGTCCTCAGTCTTTGGTGCTTCGTGTGTTGTGGGTGACTGACTGATTTCAACTGAGTGATCGCTGATTTCAGCTGGATGATTGCTGATTTCAGCTGGGTGATTACCTTCATCTTGAACTTGCTTCGACATTGGTTAGCTGTAAAACTTTCAATATCCGGCTCGAAGGACCATGTAAAATATGTGGAGGTAAATGCTAGTTACTAATCCGGTAGCAAGCTCTACAGGGTGTCCGGTCAGAACAATGATGAGAGGGAAGCAGAATTCAAAGTAGAGTGTCTTCTTTATTTTCTCTTCACACCCACAACACAACTTATTAAATGCTTCTTCTTGATATCAAATAAAACATTGTCTCTGGAATGTGTGTGGTTCTGAAATAAAAGGAATGTACAGTTGTCTTCACTAACATGGTAATAATTACTGGCTACATTAAACAGTGCTAGCTAGTTAGCATGACACAGCAATAATTACCTCAGAATTCCACTAAAAACGATTTTGGTGTTTGGAAGAAAATTACATTACTAATGCAGTTAAACAACACCAAATGCTCCTAATAATGATAAAATTAACTCACCAGTAGATGCACGCACACAAACTATGAGAACATCTAGGAGGAAACTGCAGACATGATCCAACTGCTGTTCATCTTCACCTTGCCTTGTTCTAAATGACAATGCAAAAACTGGGGTCCTAAAGGGGGCTTCAAACCTTAAGGGTGGCCAACTAACTGCCTGACTAAAAATGTAAAAACTACAAATGCCATAAAAAGGATATCAGATAGGCTTTTGTACAACCATAGTACTACAATGCTATGACATAACACAGGGCCTTTGGTAATGCACTACGACTTGGTCATTGCCATTCTGGTAAGAGCAAATTTATAACGCCATGTCTTAACAGGTTAAATAAGCCCAGTAAGACTAGAGGAATCCTAGTATAAGAAAAAAAATACTCTATCCATGAAATCTTGGGCCATGGAGTATCTCCTAGATCTACATGAATAGGGAGATTATTTTTATGTTTGAATCTGCGTAGTGGGTGTTTGGGACGGGCTTAGCACACTGACGACACAGCTACATTGATCAACAGTTAAATTAGTCCCAACTACTTTGAATGACAACAGTTGGTACCACAATTTCAGACCTAACTTTTCATGCAATATTCTTGCTTGCCAATATCCTGGCTATTGTTATTTCTGATGTAAACATGTCAACATTAAAACACAACTCACCTGTGGCACTTCCATGTGACTTGATTTTGATTTATAATTGACCAATGTCCATTATGATACAGTGGTGCTCATTCCATTGCAGTCTCATTTCAAAGTTCTAAACATTAGAGCTTTATCGTTATTGTTATTGCATATTGTTGTCATGATGTCATCTCCGTTTACATTATATTTTCCCTGAAAGCCCGGATGTTTAAAACTTTAAAATACTGTGGACTGCAACGGAATCCACTCTATGGTATCACAATGAACACATAAAAAAAAAAAAATGATTTAGCACCTGGAAAGCAATGCTTTGGCCCCTTTTGTCAATGCCCTGAAGACTCTCGTCGCATGGCGTTTTGTGAAGTTGGTTGGGCCCAGGAGTGATCTCTTTCCGGAGAAGCGACATATAACAACAGGATAATGGGAAGAAGTACCAACTGGTGGCAAATGAGGGTAGGTAGAGCTGAGTTGCTAGGTTAAAAAAGGACATTGGCGGAGGATGCAGTCATTGGTGTGAAATGAACAGACCTGTCTCCCAGAGTGCACATATGGCCACAGCCGGTAAACAGAGATATGGAAATAATGTTCAGCACATAATTAAGGCGGTTCCATATTTTATTCTGTGCTGCTCAATAAATGTAATTAATCACAAATATTTGGTTTCACACTGAAAATGATAAACATTATAATTGCAATGTATGAAATAGCACGACGTTAATTAATTAAAGTCAATTTTTTAATGAATTAATGACATTTTTTTAGCACTGGAGCAACAAATACTTAAGGAAACCATAAACACCAGTAGGGAACTCTCAGTTAAAACTTTTTCGTAAATTCTCAACCATTTTTTTTTCACATTAAAGCAATTCTTTATCAGTTTTATATTCTGGCTACTTATCTGTTGACTGTCGTTAAAAGTAGGACTTCAAGCAGGGCACTTCTGTTTTTTAAGTTGAACAAATGCATGCCTTACCATTGTAATTTTTAGATCCTGTTGGAGACAAACACAATCTCCTACATTACCTTACATCAGTACAGGCCTACATTGTATTTGGCAGACGCTTTTTAACCAAAGCAATTTACAATGTAGGACATAATCATAGTCAACATCACTAGAAGATACAAAGTGCACAGTTAATATACAGAACAACAAGTGCAGTTGCTAAGTAGTGTGAGGTTGTTGTTTTTTTTTTTGCTGAAGTGCATCCACACAGGTTACATTAAGTGCATTACCACATACATACACACATACACATCATTCCATAGACTCTGGCACAAGACTGGGGCAGCTCAAGCAGCCTTGAGCCACAATGGCATGTACTTCTTCTGGTTATTATGTTGCTTTTGACACTGATTGGTTTGCTAGCATACCGTCGTCAGTCTGCAATTTGCTGGTGGTGGTCTTTTTTTTGCTTATTTACAGTATTTTATTTCATTTTTTTATTATTATGTAGGCCTATTACATGGCAATTTTACTGGTGATTTACTCGGCTCTTTTCTTTATGACTCAGACCAAATTCAAGTTTGTTTGCTCGCTTGTGTGCATTCTGGGTTTGGCTTGTACCACCCAACCATCTTCAGCACTACCCCAGCACTGTGGCGAGTAGCCTAGTGAAGAAGAATGCGACACGCTGTGAAGTTATACCCATGTCAGCCCATAGCCCATTTCTCATGCTCCTTTTTCCAAACAAAGCCCAGTGTGTTGGGTGATCCTATTCTGGGGGAATTAACATGCAGATTAGGCCCAGCCCTGTGTGTGCTGTGTTCGCACGTTTAGCCCATGAAATGAACATTTCCATGCCGGGTGGAAAAGACACTGGCTTCATGCTCATCCTCCATTAGGGAGAGGCGTATAACACTTGACAGGATGGCGGTGGCGGTGGCGGTGGCGGTGGCGGTGGCTCTGTGCCTCTGGGTGTGTGTGTGGGCTCAGGAGGTGTGCAGTGTTACAAAGGAGGCGTTTGAAGTTCAGTGTCATGATTGCTAACCTCTGGAGAAGGAGTGTCAGTGAGGTCAACCGTGCAGAGCACCTCTTGGATTCTTTTTTTTAATATATAATTAAACAATTAAGTATCTTTATTTAAAGGCTGTCCTTGGGGTTATTATCACTTAATGGACGTATAATTCTTGTTTAAAATATATTCACAAGAAAAAGGGAATAAACCAATTGAATATTTGCTGCTCAAGAGAAAATCAATTATTTATGCATGTAATATGTGGTTATTTGCTTGTTTGTTTTTTTGGGTTTAGGGTTTATTCAAATGCCCCTCTTTGTTTGGCTATACTTGACCTATTGGCTCTAGCCTTAGAGAAAAAATGTTGATTTATTTATTTTCCACAAAGGAATTGGATTTGAATATTTATAATTATGTTCTTTTGGAGAACTGTGAATAACTATGACCAGGTGCTGACTCCTAACTAAAGGGCGTTTGCACTCTCAATTGTGTGAATGCATGGTCTGTAATACTGCGCCAAACTTTCTTTGTAAATATGTTTTGTAGAATATATACTGACAACAAATGGCCATTTTAAAGCATCTACTCCAAATGATGTGACATTGGGAGAGTTGTGGAAACAGTGGACCTGATCATTACAAGCTTAGTGAAATGCAATATTGTAGATCCAATCACAAAAACCCCCACAAACACACACGCACGCACGCACGCACGCACGCATGCACGCACGAACGCACACACACACACACACAAACACAGGAGTGTCAAGGGTGTTGTACAGCCATGTTTGAGTAATGCCCTGCTTGCCAGTGCAGTGTGGTGTGTGTTCGGTATTGTGTGTGATGATTGATGTAGTGTACTCCAGGCTATGGCCCATGTTCCTAGGGATAAAAGGTTGCAGGAAGTGATTGATACACACACACACACACACACACGCACACGCATACACACACACACACACACACACACACACACACACACACACACACACACACACACACACACACACACACACACACACACACACACACACACACACACACAGACATGTCTCTCTCCCTCTCTCTTTCTCTCTCTATCTCTCTCTCTCTCTCTCTCTCTCTCTCTCTCTCTCTCTCTCTCTCTCTCTCTCTCTCTCTCTCTCTCTTTCTCACTCTCTGTGCCTGTATATCTGTCTATTCCTCCTTTGTTCTCCCTCCCTCCTGCGTTGTGTTGCTTGAATCTATCCTTCTGTGATCATTATGGCTAACATGTTGTTTTCTTTATGGATATGACTCTGTTTCCTGACGGGCCCTCGCTGTGCGCCACATCCGTCTGCAAGATGGATGACGTCTATGAGTGAACAGCACACTCAGGGACACCACACTCTGCCTTACAAGTTTGTGTGTGTATGTGTGAGTGTGTGTGTGCGCGTGTGTGCGTGTGCATGTGCGTGTGTGTGTACCTGTATGTGTGTGTGTGTGTGTGTGTGTGTGTGTGTGTGTGTGTGTGTGTGTGTGTGTGTGTGTGTGTGTGTGTGTGTGTGTGTGTGTGTGTGTGTGTGTGTGTGTGTGTGTGTGTGTGTGTGTGTGTTCATACCTTTTCTAACTCCCTCCCCTTTTGGGGTGAGCAGTGAAGATCCTGAAACAGGCTGCTCAGTCAGATCAGGGGTGAATTTCTCAAAACCAAAGTTGCTTACTACATTAGGTACTTTGTTGTTTTCAATGCATTTTCCCATTGGCAACTACCGAAGTTGCTAACAGGCTAACAACTTCTCTTTTGAGAAACTCACCCCAGTGCAGCACCCGAAAAGCTTTTGTCTGCCTCATCTAAGAGCTTAGAGCAGGGATGGCCCTTAGATAACACATCATTAAAGAAGTAAATAAATAATGACCAGATTTTTCAAAACACCACTGAATTAATCCATTGTAATTGTACTGTTGGCAAATAGAGAACGCTCCCATTCTTTCCGAATCAAACCAAAATATCGGCAGCCAGTGAGCAACCAACTGCATCTTGAGCTACTGTATGCGAGTTGCAGTCTGATCCCTGGTCAGGTCATGTGGCCCTCCGATGGTGGTGATGTGGCCCTCCATATTACATTACATTACACTTTTTATTCAAAGCGACTGACACTTGTTTTTTTAAGGACAGGGTATTGGTTGCAGTCCCTGGAGCAGTGTGGGGTTAGGTGCCTTGCTCAAGGGCACCTCAGCCATGGAGTGTGGTGGGGAGTAAGGGTGGGATTTGAACCTGCAATCCTCTGATCTAATGCTCATCTCCTTAACCACTACGCCACGGCTGCCCACATCATGTAAGTTGCCCATCTCTG
>NC_085878.1:20861001-20863501 GCF_034702125.1 Engraulis encrasicolus
CAAGACTCCTCTGCCACACAGAGTCAGGGTTTGATAAGGCATTTTAATGGTTTGACAGCTTAAGGAAATCCTTTCCTCCCCCCATACCCATCAATGAAAAAAAAAGAAATGAAAAAAAAGAAGGAAGGGGCAAATACATTAAAATGTCTTTTTGATTAACCACTTTGCGCAGACGCTGTTTTATAACCTTACTGTCACCAAAATGGTAAGGACCAAGAAATGAATCTCTTACTTTAAGCCTACAGTAATGTTGTAGCAATGTTGTTATGATGTAGTTTAGTTCGATTTCAGCAATGAGTGAACAGGCTTGACGGTGGGCACATCTGCGCAAAGAGCGTGCGGAACGCATAGTGGCACTGGTAAAAATGCTTTAATTTATCACGTTCACAACACTAGTTATGCAGCCTCTTGCCCTCCATGTTCTCCTCATTTCCCTCTCTGTCGGTCTATTTTGGCAGCCATTAGTTTACACTTTCTGCCATCAGGTGCTAGTCATTCATTCGAAGTGCCGCTAGTTTAACAAATCTATTAACCCGTTAAGACACGCTGTTATCAATTTGCTGTTACCGGAATGGCTATTACCAAGTCATAGTGCATTACTAAAGGCCCTGTGTTATGTCATAGTAGTGTAGTACTTTTATTGTAGTGTAGTTAACTTTTCATAGACTATGATTGTGTGCCACAGGATGTACGGCGTGAATTAAGGGGCTACAAGCATAGGGCATGTGTATTTATGTAAAGTATGTTATGTTGCAAAGGGGAATCAGGACGTAACCCAACTCAAACATTTCTGGAGTACAAAAAGCTGGGGCTCTGACCTTAACTAAAGGGCTAGGCTCATTTGGCAAGACAGTGCTCCCACAACTCTAGTGATGGTCATTCTATCACAATGTGTGTGTCAGTAACTTCTTAGGGCCTTTTATGTGTTTATTTGATAGGAGAGTGTGAGATGATGATGATGATGATGATGATGATGATGATGATGATGATGATGATGATATGTTTTTATTCAATATCATAGCAGGTGAAGGAGACATACAGCGATAGATTGATTGACATTGATATTGAAAGGGAGAAAGCCCTTAAAAAGCTGCACGAAGCTGCTTAACAGCAGGGAAACCCAAGGAAAAGGAAAACACAGGTATAACCACAAAATAAAACAAAACAATACACACAAAACAAGAAATCCCTTCCAAACCCCACCCAACCCCAACCCATGAGACCACAGGAGAAATCACGTACATGGTGTTTTGTGAAATCATTGTGGCTTTCTAAATATCTATAATGAATCTATTGGGCATATGTGAGCAATAATTTCTGTTTGAGTGTCTTTTTAAAAACTTTCAAGGAGTTGCATTTTTTAAGCTCTAGATCAAGCTGGTTCCATATTTGGAAGCCTCTACATGATATGCTAAGGCTTGTACTTTTTAGTTTTCTTTTTTTTTTCCCCAGAAAAGATTTCTGTCTCTTGTGTTATGTCTGTGGAGGGGATTGCAGATAGGTATCAGGTTTTGTAAACAGGCATTTGATGGTTTGACGACTTGAAAAATGGTGCAGGCATTGAGAAATATATTAAGGTCCTCAAGCTTTAGGATATTTGCAGACTGGAATAGAGGACCTGATGGGTGTCTGTAGTGTGTCCAAAAAATGATGCGGATGACCTTCTTTTGTAGGGATTGTAATTTCTGTATATAAGGAGGAACTGTATTGCACCAGATGATGTTACAGTAGTGAAGTAGTAGAGTAGTGAAGGTAGTGTCTGAGTTTGTAGAACAGGCCAGCATATTTGGATAGTTTCTTTGTGAGAAGTTCAATGTGGTGTTTAAAGTTGGGGTTTTCATATATGTACTCCCAGAAATTTGGTGTGACTCACTCTCTTTATTTCGTCCCCATCAATTTTGAGGCATGAGTTGTCTGTTTGTTTTTTATTTTTAGTAGAGTGAAATAGGATGTAGTTGGTTTTTTGTGTGTTTAGGGAGAGCTTATTGCATTTCAGCCATAAACTGATTTTTCCTATTTCCTCGTTGGCCATTGATAGTAATATAGATGGGTCATGGTGTGAGAGAAGAAGATTGATGTCATCGGCGAATAAGACTTTCTTGAAGTTATTAGTTGAGTTGGTGAAATCATTCATATAGATGATGTAGAGTAGGGGTCCCAAAATGGATCCTTGGGGTACTCCGTGGTTTATAATTTTTTCTTCTGAATTAATGCCTCTTACCCGTACATATTGTTTTCTCTCGTAAAGATAACTTTTGAACCAATCTAGAGCAATCCCTCTAATGCCATAAAACTTGAGCTTTTCCATTAAAATATCCAAGTTGATTGTGTCAAATGCTTTTGATAAATCTAAGAATACCCTAATAGAAATGTTTCCTTTTTCAAAAGAGTCATGCACACTGTCAATGAGATCCAGTACTGCCATACATGTTGTTCTGTTTTTCCTGAAGCCATATTGTGAAGAGTGTAGTATATTGAATTTATCTAAATATTTATTAAG